>NW_027197204.1:45000-66432 GCF_038502225.1 Cherax quadricarinatus | reverse complement strand
AAAACAAATGTAGGTCAACTGTACACAATCACGAACGAGAATGATCTATCACGATTTCTCAGGGATACTAATCTTATAGAGAATAACTAAACAATGTCCAACTTAAAAGCCTACGTAGTGTAGTGTATGTTTTGCTCCATTATTGTTCAAATTTCATTGTGCAATCTCTTAGTAATTAAATAATCAACTACCTCTTTTTGTGATTTTACTAGTAAGCATAAGTCACCTTATGTAATTTTCTTATTTACTATTGTTTGCTTAAACATTAGCTGAATTGATACTTTCTCTGTCCATATTACTACCCCATATTTTTTTAAATACTATCAATTGATATTACTTACTAAAATTAATAATTATCATTTTTACTATAATTTCATTTTACTCTTAACATTTTTGACATTTAATAACCATTACTTGTCTAATTACCTTTACCTGTTTTATACCACATTTACTATCTTAGAGTACTCTTAATTACCTTGTGCTGCCATATAACCTCTAGTATAACTACCAGTGCAATATTGAATGAAATAAACATTACTTTTTCACTTTCTTTGTAATTATTATTACTTACTAAAATTTTATTAAACACCATATTTACTACCAGTCAATTTTACTTTTGTACATTAAACATTATTTTTTACTTCCCATAACATTTTGTTGCCAAATTTTCAAGTTTGCATATTCAACTCCAACCTTTATATTATCCTTTGTACCTGTCTACCATCTTACTATCATATTATAACCAAGACATTACCATTATTCATTGTTCTTACCTGTCCATTTAATTTTGTTTACCACTACTTGTTTTTTTAGTCACTTTTTATTGTGTGTGCAATTAGTGTATATTAAAATTACTTTTTTGGCAAGTACCAAAACTATCTTTTGCTAGCTAGTACCAACTACCTCATTTTTTTTTTACTTTTTATTGTGCAATAAACTGCTCAACTTATTTAATATTACAAATCACATCTTTCTCCTAAACCAATATTATTTCATAGTGACTATCTATCCATTTAACTTGTTTACCATTACTCAATTGTAGTCCCTTATATATTTTTTGTCCTTTATTTTAGCTCTATATAACTACCTTAGATCATATATTCGCAATTGTTAAACTAATCAAGGTGCTATTCTCAGGTGCTAAAGTTAATAAGTTCACTATTTTGCCATTATACTCCAAAGCTCATTTATTTGATTACCACTTTATTGTTCACCACAACTTATATTAGTCCCTTTTATATTATAATTTTATATTATAATTCTAACGTTAAAGAATTACCTTTAAAGTACTGCCTACTATCATATTCCCAAGCTCCATTATTTGATCATCACTTTATTTGTTCACCACAAATTATTTTAGTCCCTTTTATATTGTCTCCTTTATTTTAGCTTTAAAAAACTGCCTTAGCTCATTATTTTTTACATTTGTTAAATAATTCAGGTGCTCTTTTTTAGCTTTAGAATATTTACTTTATTTTTTACTTAATTCTAACTATAGATTCACTACAAATCTTATGATTACAAGCATTGATCCTGATACCAACCTCTTATTTAATGACTTAAATGAATCAAACAGTTACTGTAATTACTACACAGCAGAACAATCAAAGGCACTTCTCAGAGCCAACAACAACATAACTATCTTTAACTACAATATCAGATCTTCAAGCAAGCATTATGATGACCTAGCATTACTAAATTCCTTGCATGCCAATATGTCCATTATTACACTAACTGAAACCTGGCTAAAGCCTGATACTACAGATGTCTATGCCATTCCTGGTTACACAGCCAAACACAACTGTAGGCCAGACCAACAAGGGGGTGGCACAGCTATATACAACTCAGACCAACTAGAATGTATCACTAATACTTGCACAAGGGATGAACATGGAGAATATATAATAGCTAAATTCAAATCCAAATACCTACAAAAACCTCTCACAGTGATAAACATCTACAGAATTCCACAATCAAACATTAGCCAATTTAGTCAAAACCTAGGAAGTATGATAACTGATGCACGCATGAACAAAGATCACTTACTACTCTCAGGTGACTTCAATATAAATCTCCTGCAAGACCAGGACCCACACGTTACTGAATTCACAAACACAATGAGTAACTGCATGTTGCTACCAACAGTAACAAAACCTACGAGAGTTACAGAGACTAGTGTTTCCCTACTTGACCACATCTGGACCAACACCATATCCCCTTTAAAATCAGGCATAATTACAGATAATACCACAGACCACTACCCTACTTTCCTCATAACAACTCTTGGTAAAATACCCCAAGACACTACTAAAGTCACCTTCAGACTTCACAATGAGGCAGCCATTAATAACTTCACAACAGCAGTAACAAACATTGACTGGCACACTGAGCTAGAAATCTATACAGATATTGACGAATGTTTTAATAATTTCCTAAAAAAGACCCAATACCTTTATAACAAGCACTGCCCTAAAAAAACTAAACAGATGACAGCTAAGAGACTGAACAGTCCCTGGCTAACACCCAGCATTCTCAAATCCATAAATACAAAACACCGATATGAAAAACAGTACAGAATGGGTCACATAACCAGAGACCAAACAAAACGTTACTCGTCAATCCTAACCAGCCTGATAAGAAGGGCAAAAAAATTGTATTATGAGAATAGATTATCCAACTTACAAGGTGATATAGAAAAGACCTGGAAGACCCTATCAGAAATTCTGGGAACAAAAAAGATATCACGACATAGCGAAATAAAATTAGCAAAATCAGATGAACCCCAACTCCCACCAACAGAAACAGCAAACAGACTCAATGATTTCTTCTCCACTATAGGTCAAAACCTTGCCAATAATATCCCAAGCTCAGATACCCCACCAAATGACTACCTCACTGGCAACTATCCGAACACACTGTTCCTAGCTCCGACTAACCCATACGAAGTCTCCCTTATTATCAACGCACTAAAAAACAAGGCAGGAGATTTAAATACCTTACCACCCTTTATTTACAAAAAAGCGTCACAAGTACTATCACCAATCATTGCAACACTCTTTAACAAATCCATTGAATCCTCCACCTTCCCTACAGTTCTCAAAATAGCAAGGGTCACCCCGATCCATAAAGGAGGAGGCCAAACAGAGTTGAATAACTATAGGTCAATATCCAACTTACACCCTCTCTCAAAAATCTTCGAAAAATTAATTCATAAACGAATCCACTCCTACCTCATCTCCCATAACATTCTCAACCCCTGCCAATTTGGATTCAGGCCTAATAAAAATACTAATGATGCTATTATACACATGCTAGAACATATATACACTGCAATAGAGAAAAAAGAAGTCCCACTGGGGATCTTCATTGACTTACGTAAAGCTTTTGATACAGTTGACCATGACTTACTCCACGTAAAATTGTCACACTATGGTATTAGAGGGCACTCCCTCAACTACCTCAAGTCTTACCTCAGCAACAGAAGCCAATATGTGTACGCAAATGGGGCAAGCTCTTCCGCACAACCATTACAGTTGGTGTCCCACAGGGAAGTGTCCTTGGCCCTCTTCTCTTTCTCCTATACATAAATGACCTACCAAATGCTTCGCAATTACTCAAACTCACACTTTTTGCAGATGACACCACATACGTCTTCTCTCATCCGAGCCCAGTCACGCTAGCCAATACTGTAAACACCGAATTACAGAAAATATCTACCTGGATGAGGACTAACAAACTTACACTAAACATTGACAAAACCTACTTCATTCAGTTTGGTAACAGAGCTACAGATGTACCTCTTAACATAACGATAAACGGATCACCTATCACAAAGCTAACAGAGGGAAAATTCTTAGGACTCCACCTCGATAATAGACTCAAATTTCATACACTTATACAACAAATTTCTAAGAAAATTTCCAAAACTGTAAGCATACTATCGAAGATACGGTACTATGTTCCACAGTCAGCCCTCCTGGCCCTCTATCACTCTCTTATTTACCCCTATCTCACCTATGGAATTTGTGCATGGGGCTCAACAACAACTTCCATCTCAGACCACTAATTACCCAACAAAAGGCTGCAGTTAGAATGATAACAAATTCTCACTACAGGCAGCACACTCCACCAATATTCAAAACACTCAACCTACTCACCATACAAAACATCCATACTTATTATTGCACTTATTACATACATAGAACACTTAACTCTGATATTAACCCTCCCCTCAAACATCTCCTTCCCAACCTCAACAGAACACATGACCTCGTGTCCATCTCACACTATGCAAAAACTCAATGCATATAAAAGGCCCTAAAATCTGGAATTCGTTACCTGTAAATATAAAAGAAACACTACCTGTTTATAAATTCAAGTCTCTTCTCAAAGTTCACTTACTCACTCAAAACCAAATAAATACTGAATAACTGAACCATATAAATTGTATATCCTAAATGTTACTCACAATTATATCACACAAATGTTAAACCTAACTTTGTTATTACTTTTAAATACACTACCTAACAGAATACTCCATTCTACTGAATGAACAGCAATGCATGCAACCATAGGACCTGTCTTTGTAATACTCATTTGTATTTTATAGTTATCTGTTTACAATAATGTCTTATCACTGATTTCATCATTGCTTAGTTAATCTTAAGTTAATTTTAAGCCAGCCCATAATGTTATGCATATAAGTGGCTTTGGCATGCTGCTCTTACCTGTATTTTTTGTACCTCTGTTTGTATGCTAAAATTTCTAAATAAATAAATAAATAAATGGATAAATTGGATTTACATTATTTCTTATGGGGAAAAGGGTTTCACAAATCATCAATTTCACCATTAGTCGCACTCTCTGGAATGGATTAATTATGAAAAATGAGGGTCCATTGTACTCTTAATGTAGGGTGAGAAGTGACTAGTATTTATTTGTAAGAACTCAGTGTAGGTACCCCTCAGGGAAGGTTCCTTGATGCTGGTGAGGGGCTCTTGATCTGGGGAACTTGATTTGTGTTCCAGTTCCCCAAATTGAGTCTGAATACCTTCCATCCCCCATAGGCACTGTATAATCCCTACGGGTTTAGCGCTTCCCATGATTAGCAGTAGTCAGTGTAGGTAGCCTGTAGATGTAGGTACACATGTAGCCCCCTGGGTTACACTACACAGCCACATTATTACAGTGACATACCATGTTCACTGAGTTTAATCTTTTCTAACAGCTACCTGTAGATGCCATCATGAACAAAGGAAGAAGTAATGAATAAAGTAAACCGTCATTTAAAACGAGTTTATTTGGCATGATTTGGGTATAGCACGATTGAAGAATAGCGGCACAATTTCATACAACGCTTCATAAAATTAATTTAACACAGTTCAGTTTGCAGGAGGGGAAAAAAAGTCCCTTTTCCTCAAGTGGCCACCTTGTTGTGGGTGAGCAGGGGAAACCTTACGCCATCCCCTGCCACCCCTTAACACCACCATTCCAGCATTCCTACTTAATTTATGTTCAGTCCCTCTTTGCTACATGCTAGCTGTGTTTGTGAATTGTGTTTTGACCTTTTAATTACCATATCTTGTATCTACCAAGCAATTATGACACCCAGTAAGCATACCAGTGTTGCTGAAAGTGGCAAGAAAAAGTATAAGCATTTAAATCTTAGAATTAACTAAGAAAACGGAGATAACCTATGGCCATAATGAAGCTCGCTTTGTGCACATAAAATTAGATAAACATGAGTTTGTGTGATAGACTGACTTACTAAATGACTGACTTACTGAATGACTTGCTGACTTGACTGAATGACTTACTGCCTTGACTGAATTACTGACATGACTGACTGACTTAGTTAAATGACTTGACTGACTGAATAACGAGCATTTAAATCTTAGAATTAATGAAGAAAATGGATATATTAGACAAGAGATAACCTGTGGCCGTAATAAAGCTTGCTTTGAGCACATAAAATTAGGTACACATGAGTTTGTGTGATAAACTTACTGACTGACTTGACTGAGTGACTTGACTGACTGAATGACTTGACTGACTTACTGTATGACTTACTGAATAACTTACTGACTTGACTGAATAACTGAATAACTCTAAAACATTCCAGTGTGGAAATGTTTTCAGGAATATCTAAAACATTCCAGTGTGGAAATGTTTCCAGGAACATCTAAAGCATTCCAGTGTGGAAATGCTTCCAGGAACATCTAAAGCATTCCTGTGTGGAAATGTTTCCAGGAATATCTAAAACATTCCAGTGTGGAAATGTTTCCAGGAACATCTAAAACATTCCAGTGTGGAAATGTTTCCAGGAACATCTAAAGCATTCCTGTGTGGAAATGCTTCCAGGAACATCTAAAGCATTACTGTGTGGAAATGTTTCCAGGAACATTTAAAAAATTGCAGTGTGGAAATGTTTCCAGGAACATCTAAAACATTCCAGTGTGGAAATGCTTCCAGGAACATCTAAAGCATTCCTGTGTGGAAATGTTTCCAGGAACATTTAAAACATTCCAGTGTGGAAATGTTTCCAGGAACTTCTAAAACATTCCTGTGTTCAAATGTTTCCAGGAACATCTACCAAGAATTTGGTGGTCAAATCCCAGATGTAACTTAACTTGCTCAATTTAAAGATTTCAGTTTATATTACAAGAACAATTTATCAAAAACTCACAATTTGGAGAGGAACTATATAACAATGTGTTGGTTCTTTCTGATCAATTAACAAAGTGCAGAACAGACCGGAACATTGTTATAAATCTTCTCTCTTAACTGGGAGATTCTTGTGATCTTTTCTTTTCCCTGTTTTATACTGATGCGATAATAACTCTTCGGGAAGATGCAATTTAATTAAAAATAGTTGAGTCATTAATGTAAAATATTGGCTTGATAATGAGGAGAGTCATGCCAACCTGTACAGTGAGTAGCATCTAGTGAAAATATGTATATAACAGATTATTACCTACCAGTTTGTGGTGTCTCCACAGAGCAACACTCAGTGTCTGTATCTTGACCAACAACTCCTACACAAAAACTGTAATTCGTATATGGCACAGAGGAGTCCAGTGTGTAACATGAATTATCCTTATTTTCCCAAGGCCAAGAATCTTCACCAGAATCTAAAAAAAAGCAAATAAGCACAGGTTAAATAATTTTTAAACACCTACATACTTAATTTTGAATAAAATCTATATGTATGAATAAACAGAAAGATGGAGAGGAAGCCTAAGCCCTGGACCCGAGATTAACAGGTCCAGAGCTTTACCACCTGAGCTACCAGATTTCTAACACATGTCCAAACCTCCCAATAGTACAGATATCATTATTGGAGCTCTACATACTGTAAATAATACAAATAATTACCGTTTAACCTAAATGCTGAATGATCACGTCGACCCATCTATATAATCTATATAATCTAACTCCCAATCAAAATTTAATGGAAAGTAACTGTCTGTATTACACAGCATCACAAGCCAGCACTGTTCTGAGTTATACCAGAGATATTACAGTTCTCAATTACAATATTACGACCCTAAGTAAACACTTTGATGGCCTCCTGGCTCTCCTTGAGTCCCTAAAGTTACCTTTCTCTTGTATTATTCTTACTGAAACTTGGCATAAACAAGACAACAGATATATACCAGTTACCAGGATACACAGTAATCCACAACTGCAGACCACACCAAGCTAGGGTGGTATTACCATCTATTACTCTAATGAACTATCATTCTGTAACAACACTTGTTATAGTGATGAATATGAAGAATACATATTTGCAAATTTTACTGTAAAAAGCCTTAAGACTCCTATGGCAATCAGTGCTATTTACCGGATACCTCATACAAACATTTCTCATTGCTATCTGTATGTAAATACATAGTTATTCTCAATAATATGTATTTTTTTGTAAATACTTTTGGGTGTTTGGAACGGATTAATTGATTTACGTTATTTCTAATGGGAAATATTGCTTCAGTTCACGTTGAATATGATTTCATCAGACTTTCTGGAATGAATTAATGACGAAAACCGAGGTTCTACTGCATATATATATATGCATACATATATATATATATATATATATATATATATATATATATATATATATATATATATATATATATATATATATATATATATATATATATATATATATATATATATATATATATATATATATATATATATATATATATATATATATATATATATATATATATATATATATATATATATATATATATATATATATATATATATATATATATATATATGTATATATATATATATATATATATATATATATATATATATATATATATATATATATATATATATATATATATATATATATGGAGTTAAAAGATAAAGAATCACACATAAAGTGGGAGTTGTCACAGTTGCTCTTTGCTGATGACACTGTGCTCTTGGGTGATTCTGAAGAGAAGTTGCAGAGGTTGGTGGATGAATTTGGTAGGGTATGTAAGAGAAAAAAATTTAAAGTGAATACAGGAAAGAGTAAGGTTATGAGGATAACAAAAAGATTAGGTGATGAAAGATTGGATATCAGATTGGAGGGAGAGAGTATGAAGGAGGAGAATGTATTCAGATATTTTGGAGTAGATGTGTCAGCGGATGGGTCTATGAAAGATGAGGTGAATCATAGAATTGATGTGGGGAAAAGGGTGAGCGGTGCACTTAGGAGTCTGTGGGGACAAAGAACTTTGTCCTTGGAAGCAAAGATAGGAATGTATGAGAGTATAGTTTTACCAAAACTCCTGTATGAGTGTGAAGCATGGGTGATGAATGTTGCAGCGAGGAGAAGGCTGGAGGCAGTGGAGGTGTCATGTCTGAGGGCAATGTGGGGTGTGAATATAATGCAGAGAATTCGTAGTTTGGAAGTTAGGAGAAGGTGCGGGATTACCAAAACTGTTGTCCAGAGGGCTGAGGAAGGGTTGTTGAGGTGGTTCGGACATGTAGAGAGAATGGAGCGAAACAGAATGACTTCAAGAGTGTATCAGTCTGTAGTGGAAGGAAGGCGGGGTACAGGTCGGCCTAGGAAAGGTTAGAGGGAGGGGGTAAAGGAGGTTTTGTGTGCTAGGGACTTGGACTTCCAGCAGGCATGCGTGAGCGTGTTTGATAGGAGTGAATGGAGACAAATGGTTTTTAATACTTGATGTGCTGTTGGAGTGTGAGCAAAGTAACATTTATGAAGGGATTCAGGGAAACCGGCAGGCCGGACTTGAGTCCTGGAAATGGGAAGTACAGTGCCTGCACTCTGAAGGAGGGGTGTTAATGTTGCAGTTTAAAAACTGTACTGTAAATCACCCTTCTGGCAAGACAGTGATGGAGTGAATGATGGTGAAAGTTTTTCTTTTTTTGGGCCACCCTGCCTTGCTGGGAATCGGCCAGTGTGTTAATATGTGTATATATATATATATATATATATATATATATATATATATATATATATATATATATATATATATATATATATACATGTATATATATATATATATATATATATATATATATATATATATATATATATATATATGTTTCTATATATATATATATGTATATATATATATATATATATATATATATATATAAATGTATGTATGTATGTATATATTTCTTTCAACATACCAGCCAAATCCCACTGAGGTGAGGCGCCCAGAAGAAAAAATGAAAGTTTATCCTTTTAAATTTAGTAATATATATAAGGGAAGGGGTTACTAGCCCTTTGTTCCCGGCATTTTAGTCGCCTCTTATGACACGCATGGCTTATGGAGGAAGAATTCTGTTCCTCTTCCTCCAGGTAGATCTAATCACAATCATGGCAAGTTACAAAGGTAATGAACCATCTACACTCCTATTCATAAAGGCTCACTTAGACAACGAAATATGGATCCCAGGTTACAACCTATACAGATGCGACAGAGTGAACAGGCAAAAGGGAAGGAGGGTTGGCCTGTATATCTCAGAGTCACTTATTTGCACAGAACTACTTAATGCTTCAAATGATGTAGTGGAAGTTTTAGCAGTAAAGATCGAGAACCAAAATCCAGTCATTGTGGTAGTTTAAAAGCCTCTGGATGCAACGTCCCAACAATTCCAGGAACAGCTGTTGAAAATTGACCACTGTCTGGAAAATCTTTCAGCTCCTGCCCCCAACATCTTGCTCCTGGGGGATTTCAACTTGAGGCACCTAAAATGGAGGAATATAGCAAATATTGTTGTTGCAATGATAACACCAGGAGGCAGCCCTGACTAGCACTCAAACACACATTAGCTTTTATATCTCAGCACAAAATTAAATTTAAACCAGCAAATAATAGAGCCTTCTAGACTGGAGACTGAACCTCATCTTCACTAACAATGATGATCTGATACGAAATGTTACCATATCAAAAACAATATACTCGGATCACAACATAATCGAGGTTCAGACATGTATTCGCAGAGCCTCAGACCGACAAAATGAGATCAGTCACGAGGGAGCCTTCACCAAATTCAACTTCAATAAGTTAGTCCTCGATGATGCACTGACTTTCTTGGGTTATCCTGGGTGGCTAACCCTCAGGGGTTAAAAATCCGAAGAAAATCTTATCTCTCTTCTCAGAGCTTCATTTTGCAGTAACTCCTAGGGTCGGAGAGAACTTTCTCTAGCTAATATCAACATGGGAGCAGCATAATCAATTAAGGACCTAACAGCATTCTCACGATTCTCACATTAGCACCATAGTTGGGGTTGTAGCCAGCAACAGCTTTGAGAACTGCCTAATTTGAACTCCTTTCTGTACTTTGCAGGAATACATTGATAAGCACCAAGAACTTTGGTTTTCACCAAGCGATAATTACCAAAATCAGTGTCATTTAACAGTGATGTAAATTCTTGTACCTTACCAAACAACGCTGTATGCACCGATGACGCCCAATGCTCTTCAGGCCACCTTAAGGCTCGAGCCTGGTTTTCGAATGCTATGAAAAACTATTCAGGCTCGGCTTCAATAAAACGAGGAAAGAGCTGTGTTGCTTTTTGCAAACTAAAGTCACTTAGAGCTTGTGTAAACTGCCTCCTCTCCTTCTCTCTATCAAACTCTTCCTTAGCATTTGCTCGCTGTTCCCTGGTCTGCTCAAGATTGATTTTTGCTAACTCAAGTGCCAATGAGCTGACTCACCTTCAGACAAACTCGGTACACCTCTCTGACACTGCTGGTTTTAATCAGGTGTTCTGTCTGCCCCATTCTTCTGCAGTAACCTAAGTGGAGATCTATGCTTAGCTCCTCTAGAGGGAGAAACAGGAATCTGGTATACCATCTCTTCTGCTTTCAGCTTTGTACGTATAATGTTACAAGCTGCGCAGCAGTAAGAGTGCTTTGATATTCAATGCCAATAGAACGAGCAATTCGCCAACAACGCTCTAGAGAAAACTTGGGCAAGTTTAGGAGAGTTAATTCAGTCACTAACCATCTGACTTGTATAGGTGGCATTAAACTCAATGTAACATGCTGTTTGCAATACATGCTCAACCAACTATGTACAGTATGACTGCAGAATCTTGACACAATAGCAAGACTGACACACAGTAGCAAAGATTACTGCAGAACACACACAATAGCAAGGCTGACATGCAATAGCAAAGCCGACTGTAGAATACACACACACAATAGCAAAACTGACAATGGCAAAGTGAATAGAAAGTTGACACACAAAATTAGAAGCATTGGCAAATCTGACACAATGCCAGATAGCAAGCAATCTAAAAGATAAAGATTAACTCCTGCTCCAGCTTCAACTCTAAGCTCAGCTCCTGCTCTAAGTCCAGCTCTCGGACAGGCAACCCATATTACCACTCAAGTAAGCACGACCTATTATCCTGGGAGTAAAAGGATGCTTGCAGCGAAATAAACACATCTGAAATTTTTTAGTTGTATTTTCCTTCACCAAGTATAACTAGATGCACATTATATGCAGTAAATAGATAATATAAGTGCATACCATGGTAATCAAGGCAAGACAGCAGCCAGAGACAAGAGACAACCGTGCATCAACCAGCAGCTGAATGAATACGACAAGGGTGATAAAATGAGTGGTAACCACATCACCTTCACAATTGCCTGATCCACATTATGATTGTCTGAACCTAGGTACTGAGCCGACGATAGGGCCCCCTGAATTGTCAGACCCTTAGTGCCTGGTTCACTGGTTGGGGCAGTAGCCTATGTGAAAATCTGAACATGCTCTGAATAAAGGTTAAGTACTCTTTACATGCCACAGATGCCACTGTCCCACACAATTGCCTAGCACTAAAAGTATTCAACGAACACACACAGACACATATATAGCCCCAAGCCACCAATTGACTCGTTGGTCATTGACTTCTACACTGACACTAACCATAAACAGCCCTTCTGAGGTCGACATAGCCAATCAAAGTCATACACACAATAGCTTCCTCACACACACATAGACACAGATGCAAATGTAGTTCCCATTTTTAAAAAAGGAGACCTGTGTAACTGACGTGTATAGTATGCAAAGTTATGGAGATTATCAGGAGGAGAGTGGTGGAGCACCAGGAATGGAACAAGAATATAAATGCCGACCAGCACGGATTCATGGAAGGCTAATCCTGTATCACAAACCTTCTGGAATTTTATGATAAAGTAACAGAAGTAAGACATGAGAAAGAGGGTGGGTTGATTGCATCTTCTTGGACTGCAAGAAGTTCTTTGACACAGTTTCTCACAAGAGATTAGAGCGAGAGGAACAGGCGCATATAACAGGAAGGGCACTGCGATGGATCAGAGAATACCTGACAGGGAGGCAACAATGAGTCATGGTACATGATGAGGTATCACAGTGGGCACCTGTGATGAGCGGGGTCACACAGGGGTCGGTCCTAGGACCAGTGCTATTCGTGGTATATGTGAATGACATGATGGAAGGGTTAGAATCAGAAGTGTCCCTGTTTGCAGATGATGTGAAGTTAATGATTAGAATTAAATCAGATGAGGATCAGGCAAGACTTCAATGAGACCTGGACAGACTGGACACCTGGACCAGCAACTGGCTTCTCGAATTTAACCCTGCCAAATGCAAAGTCATGAAGATCGGGAAAGGGCACAGAAGACCGCAGATGAAGTATAGGCTAGGTGGCCATAGACTGTGAACCTCGCTCAAGGAGAAAGATCTTGGGTTGAGTATAACACCGAGCACATCTCCATGAGCACTCATAAACCAGATAACTGCTGCAGCATATGGGTGCCTGGCAAACCTGAGGATAGTATTCCGATACCTTAGTAAGGAATCGTTCATTACACTGTACACAGTGTATGCAGCACCTGTTTGGAACCCACACTTGATCAAGCACGTCAAGAAATTAGAGAAAGTGCAAAGGTTTGTGACAAGGTTAGTTCCAGAGCTAAGGGGAGTGTCCTGTGTAGAAAGGTTAAGAGAAATAGGCCTGACGACACTGCAGGACAGGAGGGTGAGGGAAGACATGATAACGACATATAAAATATTGCGCGGAATAGACAAGGTGGACGAAGACAGGATGTTCCAGAGAGGGGACACAGAAACAAGGGGTCACAACTGGAAGTTGAAGAGTCAGATGAGTCAAAGGGATGTTAGGAAATATTTCTTCAGTCATAGAGTTGTCAGGCAGTAGAAAAGCCTAGTAAGTGACATAGCGGAGGCGGGAACCATACATAGTTTTAAGATGAGGTTTGATAAAGCTCATGGAACAGGGAGAGAGAGGATCCAGTAGCAACTAGTGAAGAGGCAGGGCCAGGAGCTAAGACTCGACCCCTGAAACCACAAATAGGTGAGTACAAATAGGCGAGTACATGCACACACACACATGCATGTGCACCCTGGTCACCTCTGACCTCATGGTCTGGTCATTTACCTCTAAACTGATGATAACCAGAAATAGTTAAGGCATGTAAATCAAATGGAGAGGGGGTGGGGGCACCCTTTCTTTCTATTTTCTGATGCCCTACACACACACTTTATTTGTTAATGCCTTTTATTAATTAAACTAATTTTTTTATTATTACATTTTGTTACAAGGGAAGTCCTTCGTCTGGGGGCCCCTGGGCAGTTGCTCCCTTTGCCCCCTTATAAATCCGGCCTTGACAGTACAGTACCGTACTTGTGTAGACTTGGGTCCCATCCCCAAGCTGTCCTATTTTATAGATACAAATGTACAACAAACGAACGAAGAGACTCACAGGTAAGACCCACAAGTGGGTGAGCGGGTGAGAGGAATGTCTTAGTTGTAGATAAAGAGCCAGGGCTAATCCCAGCGCAAAGGCGATGTGAAGCAGATGTTTACAACGATATAGAAAGCATGCGAACACATGTGCTGGCTGAATCTTGAGTGGTGGATGTGTCTTAATCTTGATAGTGATTGGTAGCTGGCAGTCAGCAGGAAGGCGGGATGGTGGAGACGGGAAAGGGTGGCTGCTTCATAGTGATTGGTCAATTGAGAGGCATTAGTTTATTGGGAGTTGTGACGATGTATCACAACTTCCATGTTGTCGGTGTGGGATCCATTTGTGAGGTTGTTGAATCATCTCCTAAGGATGATAGTGAATCTCGTTCTGGTTCTTCTGATGCTTGTTTTAAGGCTTTTAATAGTCTTGAGGATGAGCATTTGATGTCAGGACTGCTCGTAAACATTTCTGTTTTTTTCTCAAGTTGTGCATGCAGTTTGGCTTTAAGCATTTCATGATCTTGATGTGCAGTTGTATAGAAAGTAATGCCGGTCCAGGTGAGATAGGAAGTGGGGTCTTCTATCACTTCTGTATTCATACTCTGGTCAGCAGATGTTGTAGTTTTTCTCTTCATGGCTGGTGGTTTGAACGTTTGGGGCGAGGTCACTGATTGGTCCATAGTAGAGGAGACGGAAGGCACTCCTTGTGATAGTGAAGGTGCTCAGTGGGTAGTTTCTATGATGAGTGAAGCTAATGGTTGCGTCTCACTGGTGAGATTTGGAGTCTTGTCACATATAAGAGGTGATGATGGTGTCGGAGCTGCTTGAGAGTAACTTGCTGGTGTTGAAACACCCTTTACCGGGCCGTGCCTCATATTTGAGCAAATGCAACAATTGCAACCTATATTGTGACAGTATATGCAATTCTAAGACATATTTATTTGTGATCATTTTTTGAGTTTATTTATTTTTGGGCCATAAAATGCCCTTTTTGGCCGTATCAAATATGAGGCACTCCCCGACAATGGTTAAACTGTAGGTGACAGATCAGGCATCAAATTTGATGCAAGCCTGACAAAGGTATTTGTCTAAAAGAATCATAACAGCTGTTATAACTGATAATTAAAGGCATAAATTTACTTTTAAGGTTTATTCATAAACAACTTGGGTAAACAAAAGGCACAGAAACTTGATTTCAATAAATTTAAGACATTTTTAGTAATTGACATTTTATAAAAAAATTGAAAAAATGTTACAAAAATATTATCAGAAGAATTTAAGCATGTTGTTGCCTATGGAATTCCAGGAAACAATTCCTCATTGAATTTAGACATAAATTAACCTTGCAGAAGGAACAAGCAAAGGAAGAGTAGGTCCTCTTGTTCTTGGTGTTGCAATGTTTACATGAAAGCCTCTTTGCAGAAACTGGCCAGTGTTTTTGTGTTTCATCAAATATTGTATCATTAGACCTTTTTCTATGCCGATTGGGAATGTCATCAACTGAAGAAGACCTTGAAGAAGACCGTGAAGTTGAACAACTTGGAGATCTCAGGCTCCTTGGGATTCCATTGGTTGACTTTCTTCCAGAATTGGAGATGGAAAACCGAAATTCCTTGAGGTTCATGTATTTCTCTTTCAAAACACCACATTCACGCCTGTACAACAACCAGCCATTGACACAACAAAGATTAATGACATATCCAAAGAGCCTCATGTACCAGCATTTTGCTTTGAGTGGAGACTTGTAGAGATGCACCAACATATCATTCTTATCTATGCCCCCCATATGGGCATTATAATTCTTTATCACTGCAGGACAGTCAACTTCCACCTTTTGTTTGAGCTCCTTGCTGTACCTCTTTATCTTTGTCACTGGGTTGATACCAATATCATTAGTCAGTAAAGTAACAACCTTACTGTCTTTCCAACGTACAGCAAGGACACTATCCAATGAACAGTAATCCATAGCACTCCTTTTCACCTTTGTTTTTTCCATGTCATTGACAGACATAAGTGGTGGTTTTCCAATTCTGCTGTCCCTTGCAGTGCCTGTGTACCTGCAATTGAATGTAGCATGCAGATATTTCACTAGAGGCAAACTGGTAAAGAAGTTATCTGCATAAATTGCACTGGTCTTTGTGTGGTCCATAGTCTTTGCAAGGCAAATAACAACCTTGGAACTTATAGGCATTTTCTTCTCCTCCTCTGTTAGACTAACACTGTGATAATCAAATGTTGCTTGACCTTGATACATCATTATGTCATGTATAAATCCATCATCGCTGGCCCGGCAAAAAAGTTTAAACCCCCATTTATCAGACTTGGTCCTGATATATTGCCTGAGATTTCCTGCTCTTGTTCCCTTATATCCTACCATTACCTCATCAACTGATTGCTTTGGTGTACCTGGAACTGTTAGGCATGCTTTTCTTAGACCTTCAAACAGTGGTCTTACTTTATGGAACCTGTCAGCTGTTGCCTTGGTATTATCATTTATATGAATAGCTGTCCTTAGTGACCTAAACCTTTTAGATGTCATAACAGTTGTAATATCAGGATGACAATGATTATGGGACCAGTAATCTTCTAAAGAGGGCAGGGTGTCCATACTCATGAATATCAGAATTCCAACAAATTGCATAAGCTCTTCACTAGTGGTGTTGAAGTTAGTATTAACATCTTTCTGTGTTTCATACAAGTTTGTGTTAAATACAAGGCTTTCTAACATTTCTGAAGTAAATAATTGACAAAAATATTGAAATGGTTCCTTGATATGTGTTGGTACCTCATGTTTGTAGTCAGGTAATGGAGTATTTGTTATGTCAAGTTTGCTCCAGGTGGCATTAGTGTTGTTGACAGTTGTTTCATCTACCTCAACCTCATCATCTTTAACTGCTTGTTTTCGTACATTTCTTCATTTTACATTAACTTGCCCACTTCTCTTAGACACATTTTCATGTTCATCTTCACTTGAAGAAGCATCATTTGCCTGTGGCTCATAATCATCTCCAGAATCCACTTCCTCATTAGGGTCATTGTCATCATGTAACTCTGGCACGATGTAATCCCTTCTTCTTTGAGCCCTTGATCCATAAAACACATTTGTGTTCAACTGAAATGAACAGAAAACACAAAATGAGCATTCTATATGAGCAAATTTCATAAATTTACAAGGTAAAATTACTCATATATCAATGAATTTGATTCAGCATGCAATTGTTAGCTATCAGTGACAAAGACAGTCTAATTATAATCTGTTAATCCATGATATATGATACCTTCATTGGCCCATTTCTTATCACCATTGTCAGGCTGAGCCTCAATATTGACACAAAAACAGTAAGTGATAATCTACCATTGTCAGGCCGGGCCTCAATATTGATACCAAAAAGGTAAACAAAACTTCAAGTGCATTTATTTGTTACTTCTCAATGCCTCAGGCAATTCATTTACATCTCAAAATGAAGTTCAAACATTCAATAATGCACTGGAAACACATTCAGAAACTTACCGACATTCTGGAGTGTTGTAAATTGGTGAAATATCAGGAGAGTGAGGGTCGAAATGCTGCTCCTTCAACAAGTCAAGCAGTACTGAACACTCGAGGAGCTCCCAGCCAATAGCAGAGGACAATACCCGAGTGACGCCACCTTCAAGCTCTGCCCAGAAGGTGTGTGATTGGCTGGATTGAGGCGAGAAGTCTCTGGGAGCATATGCTTTGTGTCTATGGCGCCATGAAAACCATGCTTTTGGTGCCTCATTATTGAGGCACCACCCGGTAAAGGGTTTTATCAAGATTTGAAGACAGTTCAGCAGTAGTGAAGTTAAAGACGATAGGAAGAATCTGGAAGATGTCAGCTGAAGGTGTTGAGTCTGGGAAGACGAACGCTTGCATGTTGTTAAGTTGGAATAGTTCATTATTGGTGGTGTTGAATGTGCCTGGGTTGGCTGAATTCGCAAGGTGTGCATGCATCATGCATTATGTAGGCAGCCACGTCTAGAAGTGGAGAGAGGGAGGTGCTGGGTATAGATGACTGTTGTGTAGCTTGAAGAATTTTCTTGGTATCAGATTGCACTTTTCTTATGGCGGCATATGTCGGCGATTTGGGTGCTCTTCTTAGCTTCTTTGATCTTCTTAGAGAGCACTTCCTTCCATAGTGATGATTTGGCTGCAAGTTGAAACAGGTTAGAGAATCATTGGTGGTGGAACAGGCTTTGCAATCATGACCTTCATTTCTGCATTTGGAATATAATTTCTTGTTTTTAATGGGACAGTCAGTCGTCGAGTGGTGGTAAGAATAACAGTTCCAGCAGAGTGAGACATGAGTAAAACGTTCTGGTTCGATGTGTCGTGGATGAATATGGTAGTAAGAGATGGCTAAGCCATTAGAAAGCACCTTGGTAGCTATTCAGTGTTGGAGAAGGTGAGTTTGACTATTGAAGAGGTTTTTGGAATTTTGGTGATGTTGTCAATCGAAGCCCAAGTGATTTGTTCCTCGATAGAGGTCTTCAGGTCATCAATTTATAGGTAAGTGATGATTTTGTCCAATCGTCTGACAAAAACAGAATGCTTTGCCAGCAGGAAACGTGAAGGAGAGAGGCTGAAGTGTCGGACACCGAGCGTCTTCACTGGGTGTCGTCCATAAGCTTCGAAACTTCATTCTCATCAGTAAAGACGACAATGAAGGAGTCTTTTTAAAGAGTAAATAACTGTAAATTTCACCTGCAAGCAGGTCTTTACAGCGGCAGCAAGGGAAAATTTGGTATAGTCAATGATAACTCCAGTGGATGGCTTGATCTTTACACGATGAGCAAACATCTTGAAAGAGTAAAGGTGACGACTGAAGGACAGAGATTCCCCTCCCCAACTGGGATCTTGGGGCACTGGAAAGACCAGTCAGAGCTTTTGCTAAGGTCTACCTTGTTTATCCAAAATCCCACACAATTCCAGTCCCAAGCATTTCGGATAAAATAATCTCAACTGTACTAAAACTACTACTGCTACTACTACTACTACTACTACTACTACTACTACTACTACTACTACTACTACTACTACTACTACTACTATTACCACACTACTACTACTACTACTACTACTACCACTACCACTGCTACTACTACTACCACTACTACTACTACCAATACTGCTGCTACTACTACTACCACTACTACTACTACCACTACTGCTACTACTACTATGGCCACTACAACTACTACTATGGTCACTACTACAACTATTACTACTATTACTGCTATTAATACTACTACTTCTACAACTATTACTACAACTACTATTACTTCTACTACTGTTATTAATACTACTAATACAACTACTACTACTACTACTAGTACTGCAACTACTACAACTACTGAAACTATTATTACTACTACTACTACAAGTACAACTACTATTATTACTACTACTACTACTACTACACTACTACACTACTACACTACTACTACTACGACATTACTACACTACTACACTACTACTACTACACTACTACTACTACTACTACTACTACTACACTACTATACTACTTCACTACTACACTACTACTACTACTATACTACTACTACACTACTACATTACTACACTACTACACTACTACTACTACTACACTACTACTACTACTACTACTACTACTACTACTACTACTACCTACTACTACACTACTACATTACTACACTACTACACTACTACTACTACTACAACACTACTACATTACTACACTACTACACTACTACTACTACTACTACTACTACTACTACTACTACACTACTACTGCATTACTACACTTCTACTACTACTACACTACTACTACTACTACACTACTACTACTACTACTACACTACTACTACTACTACTACACTACTACTACATTACTACACTACTACACTACTACTACTGCTACACTACTACTACTACTACTACTACTACTACTACTACTACTACTACTACTTCTACACTACTACTACATTACTACCACTTTGGAGGAGACTCAGCAAGCAATACGTCAACTGTCCAGTGGCAAAGCTCCTGGGTCAGACGCCATCCCAGCTGAAGTCTACAAAGAAGGCGGAATGGCACTGGTAGAGAAACTTCACCAACTCTTCCAGCTTGTATGGCAGCTTGAGACAGTTCCTCAGGACTTTAAAGATGCTTCCATCGTGCATCTCTACAAACGAAAAGGAAACCGCTAGGCATGCGACAGCCACCGTGGTATCTCCCTGCTCTCCATCGCAGGCAAAACCCTGGCTAGAGTACTACTCAATCGGCTCAACGAACATCTTGAGCAAGGACTCTTACCTGAAAGCCAGTGCGGCTTCCGGAAAGATCGCGGGACTATCGACATGGTGTTCGCTGCTAGACAGCTACAGGAGAAATGTCAGGAACAGAACGCCGACTTGTACTCCACCTACGTCGATCTGACCAAGGCCTTCGACACTGTTAGTAGAGAGGGCCTTTGGAGAATCATGGCGAAGTACGGCTGCCCAAAGACGTTCATCGCCATCGTACGCCAACTTCACGATGGAATGCTGGCTAGAGTCCAAGACAACGGGGAGACGTCTAAACCATTCCCAGTTTCAAATGGAGTGAAATAAGGCTGCGTGCTTGCTCCCACCCTGTTCAGCCTGATGTTCTCGGCCATGCTTACAGACGCAGAAATCGGCATCAGGTACCGTGCAGATGGGTCTGTCTTCAACCTCAGGAGGCTTCAAGCAAAAACCAAGGCTTCAACTGGCACCATCAATGACCTGCTATTTGCTGATGACTGCGCCCTCAACGCTGCTTCAGAAGCCGCCGTGCAGCACAGTGTTGACAAGTTCTCTGACGCCTGCAACACCTTCGGGCTGACAATCAGTACAACGAAGACTGAAGTGATGCACCAGCCTGCTCCGGGAAAGACGTATGTTGAGCCAAACATCACCATCAACGGGCAGCGATTACACGCCGTAGACAAATTCACCTACCTCGGCAGTACCCTTTCCAGAAACGTTGTTATCGATGATGAGGTGAATGCCAGACTTGCCAAAGCCAGTGCCACCTTCGACAGGCTCCACAAGAATGTATGGAACCGAAGAGGCATCACCACAAGCACCAAGATCAAGGTGTACAGAGCCATAGTCATCACCACACTTCTCTATGGCTGCGAAACCTGGACTGTCTACAAACGTCACTCCAGAAA
>NW_027197204.1:0-40000 GCF_038502225.1 Cherax quadricarinatus | reverse complement strand
AGCAGTAGTGTGGATCACAAGAGTAACCAGACTTGTGAACCATAAGTAGCAGTAATATGGATGACAAGAGTTACCAGACTTGTGAACCATAAGTAGCAGTAGTGTGGATCACAAGAGTTACCAGATGTGTGAACAATAAGTAGCAGTAGTGTGGATCACAAGAGTTACCAGACTTGTGAACCATAAGTAGCAGTAGTGTGGATCACAAGAGTTACCAGTCTTGTGAACCATAAGTAGCAGTAGTGTGGATCACAAGAGTTACCAGACTTGTGAACCATAAGTAGCAGTAGTGTGGATCACAAGAGTTACCAGACTTGTGAACCATAAGTAGCAGTAGTGTGGCTCACAAGAGTTACCAGACTTGTGAACCATAAGTAGCTGTAGTGTGGATCACAAGAGTTACCAGACTTGTGAACCATAAGTAGCAGTAGTGAGGATCACAAGAGTTACCAGACTTGTGAACCATAAGTAGCAGTAGTGTGGATCACAAGAGTTACCAGACTTGTGAACCATAAGTAGCAGTAGTGTGGATCACAAGAGTTACAAGACTTGTGAACCATAAGTAGCAGTAGTGTGGATCACAAGAGTTTCCAGACTTGTGAACCATAAGTATCAGTAGTGTGAAACACTCTCAGCAGTAGTGAGAAACACAGCACCAGTAGTGTGAAACACAGCACCAGTAGTGTGAAACACTCTCAGCAGTAGTGAGAAACACAGCACCAGCAGTGAGAAACACTCTCAGCAGTAGTGAGAAACACAGCACCAGTAGTGTGAAACACAGCACCAGTAGTGTGAAACACTCTCAGCAGTAGTGAGAAACACAGCACCAGTAGTGTGAAACACAGCACCAGTAGTGTGAAACACTCTCAGCAGTAGTGAGAAACACAGCACCAGCAGTGAGAAACACTCTCAGCAGTAGTGAGAAACACAGCACCAGTAATGTGAAACACAGGCACCAATAGTGTGAAACACAGGCACCAGTAGTATGAAACACAGACACAAGTAGTGTGAAACACAGGCACCAGTAGTGTGAAACACAGCACCAATAGTGTGAAACACAGGCACTAGTAGTGTGAAACACAGCACTAGTAGTGTGAAACACAGCACCAGTAGAGTGAAACACAGGCACAAGTAGTGTGAAACACAGCAACAGTAGTGTGAAACACAGGCACCAGTAGTGTGAAACACAGGCACCAGTAGTGTGAAACACAGCACCATTATTGAGAAACACAGCACCAGTAGTGTGAAACACAGCACCAGTAGTGTGAAACACAGCACCATTAGTGAGAAACACAGCACCAGTAGTGTGAAACACAGCACCAGTAGTGTGAAACACAGCACCAGTAGTGTGAAGCAAAGACACCAGTAGTGTGAAACACAGTACCAGTAGTGTGAAACACAGCACCATTAGTGAGAAACACAGCACCAGTAGTGTGAAACACAGTACCAGTAGTGTGAAACACAGCACCATTAGTGAGAAACACAGCACTAGTAGTGTGAAACACAGCACCAGTAGTGTGAAACACAGCACTAGTAGTGTGAAACACAGCACCAGTAGAGTGAAACACAGGCACAAGTAGTGTGAAACACAGCAACAGTAGTGTGAAACACAGGCACCAGTAGTGTGAAACACAGGCACAAGTACTGTGGAACACAGCACCATTATTGAGAAACACAGCACCAGTAGTGTGAAACACAGCACCAGTAGTGTGAAACACAGCACCATTAGTGAGAAACACAGCACCAGTAGTGTGAAACACAGCACCAGTAGTGTGAAACACAGCACCAGTAGTGTGAAACACAGCACCAGTAGTGTGAAACACAGCACCAGTAGTGTGAAACACAGCACCAGTAGTGTGAAAGACAGCACCAGTAGTGTGAAACACAGCACCAGTAGTGTGAAACACAGCACCATTAGTGAGAAACACAGCACTAGTAGTGTGAAACACAGCACCAGTAGTGTGAAATACAGGCACCGGTAGTGCGAAACACAGCACAAGTATTGTGAAACACAGCACCAGTAGTGCGAAACACAGGCACCATTAGTGTGAAACACAGCACCAATGAAGTGAAACACAGGCACCGATAGTGTGCCCCACAAGCACCATTAGTGTGACCCACAAGCATCAGTAGTGTGACCCACAAGCACCAGTAGTGTGACCCACAAGCACCAGTAGTGTGAGCCACAAGCACCAGTAGTGTGACCCACAAGCACCAGTAGTTTGACCCACAAGCACCAGTAGTGTGACCCACAAGCACCAGTAGTGTGACCCACAAGCACCAGTAGTGTGACCCACAAGCACCAGTAGTGTGACCCACAAGCACCAGTAGTTTGACCCACAAGCACCAGTAGTGTGAACTACGAGCACCAGTAGGGAGACCCACAAGCAACAGTAGTTTGAACCATAAGCACCATTAGTGTGACCGACAAGCACAAGCAGTGTGACACACAAGCACCAGTAGTGTGACCCACAAGCACCGGTAGTGTGACCCACAAGCACCAGTAGTGTGACCCACAAGCACCAGTAGTGTGACCCACAATCACCAGTTGTGTGACCCACAAGCACCAGTAGTGTGACCCACAAGCACGAGTAGTGTGACCCACAAGCACCAGTAGTGTGACCCACAAGCACCAGTAGTTTGACCCACAAGCACCAGTAGTTTGACCCACAAGGACCAGTAGTGGGACTCACTAGCACCGATAGTGTGCCCCACAAGCACCAGTAGTGTGACCCACAAGCACCAGTAGTGTGAGCCACAAGCACCAGTAGTGTGACCCACAAGCACCAGTAGTTTGACCCACAAGCACCAGTAGTTTGACCCTCAAGCACCAGTAGTTTGACCCACAAGCACCAGTAGTTTGACCCACAAGCACCAGTAGTGTGAACTACAAGCACCAGTAGGGAGACCCACAAGCACCAGTTGTTTGACCCATAAGCACCAGTAGTGTGACCGACAAGCACAAGCAGTGTGACACACAAGCACCAGTAGTGTGACCCACAAGCACCAGTAGTGTGACTAACAAGCACCAGTAGTGTGACCCACAAGGACCAGTAGTGTGACTCACTAGCACCAGTAGTGTGACCCACAAGCACCAGTAGTGTGACCCACAAGCACCAGTAGTGTGACCCACAAGCACCAGTATTGTGACCCACAAGCACCAGTAGTGTGACCCACAAGCACCAGTATTGTGACCCACAAGCACCGGAAGAAGGACAAACAAGTCCACATAGTAGAAATCGCAAACTTTAATGTTAAAAATTACAAGCAAATAAATTGTAAATTACAAACACTGGTATTACGAGTAGCAAACACCAGAAGTTTATATATTAGTACCAGAACTGTTATCAGACATGACTATGGTGTTAGCTACAAGCACATATTATGTTAGCTACAAGCACATATTATGTTAGCTACAAGCACATATGGTGTTAGCTACAAGCACATGTGGTGTTAGCTACAAGCACATATTATGTTAGCTACAAGCACATATTATGTTAGCTACAAGCACATATGGTGTTAGCTACAAGCACATGTGGTGTTAGCTACAAGCACATATTATGTTAGCTACAAGCACATATTATGTTATTATGTTAGCTACAAGCACATATTATGGTGTTAGCTACAAGCACATGTGGTGTTAGCTACAAGCACATATTATGTTAGCTACAAGCACATATGGCGTTAGCTACAAGCACATATTATGTTAGCTACAAGCACATATGGTGTTAGCTACAAGCACATATTATGTTAGCTACAAGCACATATGGTGTTAGCTACAAGCACATATTATGTTAGCTACAAGCACATATGGTGTTAGCTACAAGCACATATGGTGTTAGCTACAAGCACATATGGTGTTAGCTACAAGCACATATGGTGTTAGCTACAAGCACATATGGTGTTAGCTACAAGCATATATGGTGTTGGCTACAAGCATATATGGTGTTAACAACAAGCACATTTGGTGTTATCTACAATCACATACCATGGTGTTAGCTACAAGCACACATATGGTGATAGCTTCAAGCACATATGGTGTTACCTACAAGTATATATGGTGTTAGCTAAAACCACATACGGTTTTAGCTACAAGCACAAATGGTGTTAGCTACAAACATATATGTTGTTAGCTACAAGCACATGTGGTGTTAGCTTCAAGCACATATGGTGTTAGCTACAAACATATATGTTGTTAGCTACAAGCACATGTGGTGTTAGCTACAAGCACATTTGGTGTTAGCTACAATCACATATGGTGTTAGCTACAATCATATATGGTGTTAGCTACAATCATATATGGTGTTAGCTACAATCACATATGGTGTTAGCTACAATCACATATGGTGTTAGCTACAAGCACATGTGGTGTTAGCTACAAGCACATTTGGTGTTAGCTACAATCACATATGGTGTTAGCTACAATCATATATGGTGTTAGCTACAATCACATATGGTGTTAGCTACAAGCACATATGGTGTTAGCTACAAGCACATATGGTGTTAGCTACAAGCACATATGGTGTTAGCTACAATCACATATGGTGTTAGCTACAAGCACATATGGTGTTAGCTACAAGCACATATGGTGTTAGCTACAAGCACATATGGTGTTAGCTACAAGCACATATGGTGTTAGCTACAAGCACATATGGTGTTAGCTACAAGCACATATGGTGTTAGCTACAAGCACATATGGTGTTAGCTACAAACACATATGGTGTTAGCTACAAGCACATATGGTGTTAGCTACAAGCACATACGGTGTTAGCTACAAGCACATATGGTGTTAGCTACAAACACATATGGTGTTAGCTACAAGCACATATGGTGTTAGCTACAAGCACCGTTAATATGAAGCACAAGTAGTATTAACGAAACAGATCAGTTGTATGAACCACAAGCACCAGTAGAGTGAACCATAGTCATCTGAAGTATGAACCACAAGCACCAGTAGTGTGAACCATAGTCATCTGAAGTATGAACCACAAGCACCAGTAGAGTGAACCATAGTCATCTGAAGTATGAACCACCAGCACCAGTAGAGTGAACCATAGTCATCTGAAGTATGAACCACAAGCACCAGTAGTGTGAACCATAGTCATCAGAAGTATGAACCACAAGCACCAGTAGTGTGAACCATAGTCATCTGAAGTATGAACCACAAGCACCAGTAGTGTGAACCATAGTCATCAGAAGTATGAACCACAAGCACCAGTAGTGTGAACCATAGTCATCAGAAGTATGAACCACAAGCACCAGTAGAGTGAACCATAGTCATCTGAAGTATGAACCACAAGCACCAGTAGTGTGAACCATAGTCATCTGAAGTATGAACCACAAACACAAGTAGTGTGAACCATAGTCATCAGAAATATGAACCACAATTACAAGTATAATTAACCACAAACAGTCAAAGTGAGAAACACAGACACCATTATTGTAACACAAACACCAGTAGTGTGAACCATAGTCATCTGAAGTATGAACCACCAGCACCAGTAGAGTGAACCATAGTCATCTGAAGTATGAACCACCAGCACCAGTAGAGTGAACCATAGTCATCTGAAGTATGAACCACCAGCACCAGTAGAGTGAACCATAGTCATCAGAAATATGAACCACAATTACAAGTATAATTAACCACAAACAGTCAAAGTGAGAAACACAGACACCATTATTGTGAAACACAAGCTTCACTTGTGTGACACACAAGCTTCACTTGTGTGACACACAAGCTTCACTTGTGTGTCACACAAGCTTCACTTGTGTGACACACAAGCTTCACTTGTGTGTCACACAAGCTTCACTTGTGTGTCACACAAGCTTCACTTGTGTGTCACACAAGCTTCACTTGTGTGACACTCAAGCTTCACTTGTGTGACACTCAAGCTTCACTTGTGTGACACACAAGCTTCACTTGTGTGACACACAAGTGAACACAGTTTGAACCACCAGAACCAGATGAATGAGAATTAAGAAGCAGAGGTATTAAAGAGAAACACATGTAGTGAGAAACGCATGTAGTGAGAAACACATGTAGTGAGAAACACATGTAGTGAGAAACACATGTAGTGAGAAACACAAACACAAGAGTGAGAAATTCAAAGTTAATAATATTATGAACCAGAACCATCAGTAGTTTGAACAACAAACACCAATATTGTGATAAATAAACCCCAGTTTATGTGAACCACAAGCACAAAATGTGTGAACCACAAGCACAAAATCTGTGAACCACAATCCTCTGTAGTGTGAAGAACCAGTTTTGTGAAACTCAAGAACCATTGACGTGAACCATAACCACGAATTGTGTAAATAAAAAGAATCAAAAATGTGTTCCAAAACACCAGAATTGTGAACCGTAAGCGGCAGCAGTGTTGACCACAAGCACTGAAAGCATGAACCACAAGCATCAGTAGTGTGAACCACGAACCCCACTTAGAGTAGCAATAGTAAGTCAAACAATAATCACAATGTGAAACACAAACATTAAAACTGAGAAACAAGAACACTAACGGTTTGAAAGACAAGAACCAATAATATGAACCACAAGCACAAATATTGTGAACCATAAGTACCAATAGTGTGAACCGCAAGCTCTAGTAGTATTACGCACAATCACAAGTATAGTGAACCACAAGCACCAGAATTGTGAACAACAAGAAACATTATTGCGAACCACGAGCTCAAGTAGTGTGAACCACAAGTAACAATAGTGTGAACCACAGCAATAATACGGTGAGTCACAAGCACCAGTATTATGAGCCACAAGCACCAGTATTGTGAACCACAAGCACCAGTATTGTGAACAACAGGAACCATAACCGTGAACAACGAGCTCAAGTAGTGGGAAGCACAAGTTCAAAGAGTGTGAACCACAGCACCAATATTGTGAACCAAAAGCACCAGTATTATGCACCACAAGCTCAAATAGTGTGAACCACAAGCTCAATTAGTGTGAACCACAAAAACCAGTATTGTCAACCACAAGCTCCAGTAGTGTGAACCACAAGCACCAGCAGAGTGAACCATAAGCACCAGTAGTGCGAACCAGAAGCACCGGTAGTGTGAACCACAAGCATAAAAAAGTGTGAACGACAAGCACCAGTAGTTTGAACCACAAGTACCAATAGTGTGAAACACAGGCATCAGTAGTGTGAACCACAAGGACCAGTAGTGTGAACCACAAGCACCAGCAGTGTGAACTACAAGCACCAGCAGTGTGAACCACAAGCACCAGCAGTGTGAACTACAAGCACCAGCAGTGTGAACCACAAGCACCAGCAGTGTGAACTACAAGCACCAGCAGTGTGAACCACAAGCACCAGCAGTGTGAACGTCAAGCACCAGAAGTGTGAACGACAAGCACAGGTAGAGTGAACGACAAGCACGAGTAGGGCGAACCACAAGCACCAGCAGTGTGAACCACAAGCACCAGTAGTGTGAACCACAAGCACCAGCAGTGTGAACTACAAGCACCAGCAGTGTGAACCACAAGCACCAGCCGTGTGAACCACATGCACCAGCAGTGTGAACGTCAAGCACCAGAAGTGTGAACCACAAGTACCAATAGTGTGAACCACAGGCACCAGTAGTGTGAACCACAAGACACAAGTAGTGGTACCACAATCACCAGAAGTGTGAACCACAAGCAACAGTAGAGTGAACGACAAGCACCAGTAGGGCGAACCACAAGCACCAATAGTGTGAACCACAAGCACCAACAGTGTGAACAACAAGCACCAATAGTGTGAATCACAAGCACCAGCAGTGTGAACCACAACCACAAGCAGGGTGAACCACAAACACCTGCAGTGTGAACCACAAACACCAAAACTCTGAACCACAAACAACAGTAGTGTGAACGACAAGCACCATTAGTGTGAATCACAAGAACCAATAGTGTGAACCACAGGCACCGGTAGTGTGAACCACAAGAACCAAAAATGTAAATGACAGGCACCAGAAGTGTGACCCACAAGCAACATTAGTGCGAACCACAAGCACCAGTAGTGTGAGGCAAAAACACCAGCAGTGATAACACAAGCACCAGCAGTGTGAACCACAAGCACCAATAGTGTGAACCACAAGCACCTACAGTGTGGACGACAAGCACCATTAGTGTGAACCACAAGTGCCAATAGTGTGAACCACAAGCACCTGTAGTGTGAACCACAAGCACCAATAGTGTGAACCACAAGCACCAGTAGTGTGAACCACATGCACCAGTATTGTGAACCACGAGCATCAGCAGAGTGAACCACAAGGAACCAGTAGTGTCAACCACAAGCACAAGTAGTGTGAACCACAGGCACCTGTAGTAGAACCACAGGCTCCAGTAGTGTGAACTACGAGCACCAGTAGTGTGAACCACAAACACCAGTACTGTGAACCACAACCACCAGTAGTGTGAAACTCCAGCACCAACAGTGTGAACCACAAGCACCAGTAGTGTGAACCGCATGCACCAGTAGTGAGAACCACAAGTACCTGTAGTGTGAACAACACGCACCAGTAGTGTGAACCATAAGCACCAGCAGTGTGAACGACAAGTACCATAGGTGTGAGCCACAAGCACCAGCAGTGTGAACCACAAGCACAAATAGTGTGAACCAAAAGCACCAGCAGTGTGAACGACAAGCACCATTGGTGTGAACCACAAGCACCAGTAGTGTGAACCACATGCACAAGTAGTGTGAACCACATGCACCAGTAGTGTGAACCACATGCACCAGTAGTGTGAACCACATGCACAAGTAGTGTGAACCACAAGCACCTGCAGTGTGAACCAAAAGCACCATTAGTGTGAAACAAAAGCACCAATAGTATGAACCACAAGCACCAGCAGTGTGAACCACAAGCACCATTAGTGTGAACCAAAAGCACCAATAGTATGAACTACAAGCACCAATAGTGTGAACCACAGGCACCAGTAGTGTGAACCATATGCACCATTAATGTGAACCACAAGTACCAGTATTGTTAACCATGAGCACCAGTGGTGTGAACCATAAGCACCACTATTGTGAACCACAAGCTCAAGTAGTGTGAACCACAAGCGCCAGTAATGTGGACCAAAAGCACCAGTAGTGTGAACCACAGGCACAAGCATGTGAATAACAAGCACCAGTAATGTGAACCACAAGCACCAGTTGTGTGAACCACATGCGCCAGTAGTGTGAACCACGAGCACCAATAGTGTAAACCACATGCAACAATAGTGTGAAGCACGAGCACCAGTAGTGTGAACCACAAGCTTAATTAGTATGAATCACAAGCACGAATAGTGTGAACCACAAGCACCAGCAATGCAAAGCACAAGCAACAGTAGAGTGAACCACAAGTACCATTATTGTGTGCCACTAGCACCAATGATGTGAACCACAAGCACCGGTAGTGTGAACCACAAGCACCATTAGTGTGAAACACAAGCACCAATAGTGTGAACCCCAGGCACCAGTAGTGTGAACCACATGTACCAATAGTGTGACCTACAGGCACCAGTAGTGTGGACCACAAGCACTCGTAAAGTGATCGACGAACACCAGTCTTGTGAACCACAAGCTCAAGTAGTGTGAACCACAAGCACCAGTAGTGGGAACTACAAGCACCAGTAGTGGGAACTACAAGCACCAGTAGTGGGAACTACAAGCACTAGTAGCGTGAACCACAAGCTCAAGTAGTGTGAACCACAAGCTCAAGTAGTGTGAACCACAAGCACCAGTAGTGGGAACTACAAGCACCAGTAGTGGGAACTACAAGCACCAGTAGTGTGAACTACAAGCACTAGTAGCGTGAACCACAAGCACCAGTTGTATGAATCACTACCAGTAATATGTATCACAAGCACCAGTAATATGTATCACAAGCACCAGTAATATGTATCACAAGCACCAGTAATATGTATCACAAACATCAGTAATATATATCACAAGCACCAGTAACATGTATGAAAAGCACCAGTAATATGTATCAAAAGTACCAGTAATATGTATCACAAGCACCAGTAATATATATCACAAGCACCAGTAATATGTATCACAAGCACCAGTAATATGTATCACAAGCACCAGTAATATGTATCAAAAGCACCAGTAATATGTATCACAAGGACGAGTAATATGTATCACAAGCACCAGTAATATGTATCACAAACACCAGTAATATGTATCAAAAGGACCAGTAATATGAATCACAAGCACCAGTAACATGTATCACAAGCACCAGTAATATGTATCACAAGGACCAGTAATATGAATCACAAGCACCAGTAACATGTATCACAAGCACCAGTAATATGTATCATAAGCACCAGTAATATGTATCACAAGCACCAGTAATATGTATCACAAGGACCACTAATATGTATCACAAGCACCAGTAATATGAATCACAAGCACCAGTAATATGTATCACAAGCACCAGTAATATGTATCACAAGGACCACTAATATGTATCACAAGCACCAGTAATATGAATCACAAGCACCAGTAATATGTATCACAAGCACCAGTAATATGTATCACAAGGACCAGTAATATGTATCACAAGCACCAGTAACATGTATCACAAGCACCAGTAATATGTATCACAAGCACCAGTAATATGTATCACAAGCACCAGTAATATGTATCACAAGGACCAGTAATATGTATCACAAGCACCAGTAATATGTATCACAAGCACCAGTAATATGTATCACAAGCACCAGTAATATGTATCACAAGGACCAGTAATATGTATCACAAGCACCAGTAATATGTATCACAAACACCAGTAATATGTATCACAAGGACCAGTAATACGTATCACAAGGACCAGTAATATGTATCACAAGGACCAGTAATATGTATCACAAGGACCAGCAATATGTATAACAAGCACCAGTGATATGTATCACAAGGACCAGTAATATGTATCACAAGCACCAGTAATATGTATCACAAGCACCAGTAATATGTATCACAAGGACCAGTAATATGTATCACAAGCACCAGTAATATGTATCACAAGCACCAGTAATATGTATCACAAGCACCAGTAATATGTATCACAAGCACCAGTAATATGTATCACAAGCACCAGTAATATGTATCACAAGGACCAGTAATATGTATCACAAGCACCAGTAATATGTATCTCAAGGACCAGTAATATATATCACAAGCTCCAGTAATATGTATCACAAGCACCAGTAATATGTATCACAAGCACCAGTAATATGTATAACAAGCACCAGTGATATGTATCACAAGGACCAGTAATATGTATCACAAGCACCAGTAATATGTATCACAAGCACCAGTAATATGTATCACAAGCACCAGTAATATGTATCACAAGCACCAGTAATAAGTATTACAAGCACCAGTAATATGTATCACAAGCACGAGTAATATGTATCACAAGGACCGCTAATATGTATCACAAGCACCAGTAATATGTATCACAAGGACTAGTAATATGTATCACAAGCACCAGTAATATGTATCACAAGCACCAGTAATATGTATCACAAGCACCAGTAATATGTATCACAAACAACAGTAATATGTATCACAAGCACCAGTAATATGTATCACAAGCACCAGTAAAGGGAACAACAAGCACAACAAGTGTGAACTACAAGCACCAATAGTATGAATCAAGTACAGCAGTTGTGTGAACAACAAGGAGTAACAGTGTAACTTGTCAACACTAGAAGTATGAACCACAAGAACCAGTACTGTGAACAACAAGGAGAAACAGTGTAACTTGTCAACACTAGAAGTATGAACCAGATGAACCAGTACTGTGAACAACAAGGAGAAACAGTGTAACTTGTCAACACTAGAAGTATGAACCAGAAGAACCAGTACTGTGAACAAGAAGAACATGTTCCAGAAGTGCTACCTACAAGCACTTGCAGAGTAAACTACAAGCACTTGCAGAGTAAACTACAAGCACTTGCAGAGTAAACTACAAGCACTTGCAGAGTAAACTACAAACACTTGCAGAGTAAACTACAAGCACTTGCAGAGTAAACTACAAACACTTGCAGAGTAAACTACAAGCAGTTTCAGAGTAAACTACAAGCGCTTTCAGAGTAAACTACAAGCACTTGCAGAGGAAACTACAAGCACATGCAGAGTAAACTACAAACACTTGCAGAGTAAACTACAAGCACTTGCAGAGTAAACTACAAACACTTGCAGAGTAAACTACAAGCAGTTTCAAAGTAAACTACAAGCGCTTTCAGAGTAAACTACAAGCACTTGCAGAGCAAACTACAAGCACTTGCCGAGTAAACTACAAGCACTTGCAGAGTAAACTACAAGCACTTGCAGAGTAAACTACAAGCGCTTGCAGAGTAAACTACAAGCACTTTCAGAGTAAACTACAAGCACTTGCAGAGCAAACTACAAGCACTTGCAGAGTAAACTACAAGCACTTGCAGAGTAAACAACAAGCGCTTTCAGAGTAAACTACAAGCACTTGCAGAGTAAACTACAAGCACTTGCAGAGTAAACTACAAGCACTTTCAGAGTAAACTACAAGAACTTGCAGAGCAAACTACAAGCACTTGCAGAGTAAACTACAAGCGCTTTCAGAGTAAACTACAAGCACTTGCAGAGTAAACTACAAGCACCTGCAGAGGAAACTACAAGCACATGCAGAGTAAACTACAAACACTTGCAGAGTAAACTACAAGCACTTGCAGAGTAAACTACAAGCACTTGCAGAGTAAACTACAAGCACTTGCAGAGTAAACTACAAGCACTTGCAGAGTAAACTACAAGCACTTGCAGAGTAAACTACAAGCACTTGCAGAGTAAACTACAAGCACTTGCAGAGAAAACTACAAGCACTTGCAGAGTAAACTACAAGCACTTTCAGAGTAAACTACAAGCACTTTCAGAGTAAACTACAAGCACTTGCAGAGTAAACTACAAGCACTTGCAGAGTAAACTTGCACAAACTACAAGCACTTTCAGAGTAAACTACAAGCACTTGCAGAGTAAACTACAAGCACTTGCAGAGTAAACTACAAGCACTTGCAGAGTAAACTACAAGCACTTGCAGAGTAAACTACAAGAACTTGCAGAGTAAACTACAAGCACTTGCACTTTGCAGAGTAAACTACAAGCACTTTCAGAGTAAACTACAAGCACTTGCAGAGTTTACTACAAGCACTTGCAGAGTAAACTACAAGCACTTGCAGAGTAAACTACAAGCACTTGCAGAGTAAACTACAAGCACTTGCAGAGTAAACTACAAGCACTTGCAGAGTAAACTACAAGCACTTGCAGAGTAAACTACAAGCACTTGCAGAGTAAACTACAAGCACTTGCAGAGTAAACTACAAGCACTTGCAGAGTAAACTACAAGCACTTGCAGAGTAAACTACAAGCACTTGCAGAGTAAACTACAAGCACTTGCAGAGTAAACTACAAGCACTTGCAGAGTAAACTACAAGCACTTGCAGAGTAAACTACAAGCACTTGCAGAGTAAACTACAAGCACTTGCAGAGTAAACTACAAGCACTTGCAGAGTAAACTACAAGCACTTGCAGAGTAAACTACAAGCACTTGCAGAGTAAACTACAAGCACTTGCAGAGTAAACTACAAGCACTTGCAGAGTAAACTACAAGCACTTGCAGAGTAAACTACAAGCACTTGCAGAGTAAACTACAAGCACTTGCAGAGTAAACTACAAGCACTTGCAGAGTAAACTACAAGCACTTGCAGAGTAAACTACAAGCACTTGCAGAGCACTTGCAGAGTAAACTACAAGCACTACTACAAGCACTTGCAGAGTAAACTACAAGCACTACACAAGCACTTGCAGCTACAAGCACTTGCAGAGTAAACTACAAGCACTTGCAGAGTAAACTACAAGCACTTGCAGAGTAAACTACAAGCACTTGCAGAGTAAACTACAAGCACTTGCAGAAACTACAAGTAAACTACAAGCACTTGCAGAGTAAACTACAAGCACTTGCAGAGTAAACTACAAGCACTTGCAGAGTAAACTACAAGCACTTGCAGAGTAAACTACAAGCACTTGCAGAGTAAACTACAAGCACTTGCAGAGTAAACTACAAGCACTTGCAGAGTAAACTACAAGCACTTGCAGAGTAAACTACAAGCACTTGCAGAGTAAACTACAAGCACTTGCAGAGTAAACTACAAGCACTTGCAGAGTAAACTACAAGCACTTGCAGAGTAAACTACAAGCACTTGCAGAGTAAACTACAAGCACTTGCAGAGTAAACTACAAGCACTTGCAGAGTAAACTACAAGCACTTGCAGAGTAAACTACAAGCACTTGCAGAGTAAACTACAAGCAAGCACAAGCACTTGCAGAGTAAACTACAAGCACTTGCAGAGTAAACTACAAGCACTTGCAGAGTAAACTACAAGCACTTGCAGAGTAAACTACAAGCACTTGCAGAGTAAACTACAAGCACTTGCAGAGTAAACTACAAGCACTTGCAGAGTAAACTACAAGCACTTGCAGAGTAAACTACAAGCACTTGCAGAGTAAACTACAAGCACTTGCAGAGTAAACTACAAGCACTTGCAGAGTAAACTACAAGCACTTGCAGAGTAAACTACAAGCACTTGCACTACAAGCACTTGCAGAGTAAACTACAAGCACTTGCAGAGTAAACTACAAGCACTTGCAGAGTAAACTACAAGCACTTGCAGAGTAAACTACAAGCACTTGCAGAGTAAACTACAAGCACTTGCAGAGTAAACTACAAGCACTTGCAGAGTAAACTACAAGCACTTGCAGAGTAAACTACAAGCACTTGCAGAGTAAACTACAAGCACTTGCAGAGTAAACTACAAGCACTTGCAGAGTAAACTACAAGCACTTGCAGAGTAAACTACAAGCACTTGCAGAGTAAACTACAAGCACTTGCAGAGTAAACTACAAGCACTTGCAGAGTAAACTACAAGCACTTGCAGAGTAAACTACAAGCACTTGCAGAGTAAACTACAAGCACTTGCAGAGTAAACTACAAGCACTTGCAGAGTAAACTACAAGCACTTGCAGAGTAAACTACAAGCACTTGCAGAGTAAACTACAAGCACTTGCAGAGTAAACTACAAGCACTTGCAGAGTAAACTACAAGCAAGCACTACAAGCACTTGCAGAGTAAACTACAAGCACTTGCAGAGTAGAGTAAACTACAAGCACTTGCAGAGTAAACTACAAGTAAACTACAAGCACTTGCAGTAAACTACAAGCACTTGCAAGTAAACTACAAGCACTTGCAGAGTAAACTACAAGCACTTGCAGAGTAAACTACAAGCACAAGCACTTGCAGAGTAAACTACAAGCACTTGCAGAGTAAACTACAAGCACTTGCAGAGTAAACTACAAGCACTTGCAGAGTAGTAAAAACTACAAGCACTTGCAGAGTAAACTACAAGCACTTGCAGAGTACAACTACAAAGCACTTGCAGAGTAAACTACAAGCACTTGCACAGTAAACTACAAGCACTTGCAGAGTAAACTACAAGCACTTGCAGAGTAAACTACAAGCACTTGAGTAAACTACAAGCACTTGCAAGTAAACTACAAGCACTTGCAGAGTAAACTACAAGCACTTGCTACAAGCACTTGAGTAAACTACAAGCACTTGCAGAGTAAACTACAAGCACTTGCAGAGTAAACTACAAGCACTTGCAGAGTAAACTACAAGCACTTGCAGAGTAAACTACAAGCACTTGCAGAGTAAACTACAAGCACTTGCAGAGTAAACTACAAGCACTTGCAGAGTAAACTACAAGCACTTGCAGAGTAAACTACAAGCACTTGCAGAGTAAACTACAAGCACTTGCAGAGTAAACTACAAGCACTTGCAGAGTAAACTACAAGCACTTGCAGAGTAAACTACAAGCACTTACAAGCACTTGTAAACTACAAGCACTTGCAGAGTAAACTACAAGCACTTGCAGAGTAAACTACAAGCACTTGCAGAGTAAACTACAAGCACTTGCAGAGTAAACTACAAGCACTTGCAGAGTAAACTACAAGCACTTGCAGAGTAAACTACCACTTGCAGAGTAAACTACAAGCACTTGCAGAGTAAACTACAAGCACTTGCAGAGTAAACTACAAGCACTTGCAGAGTAAACTACAAGCACTTGCAGAGTAAACTACAAGCACTTGCAGAGTAAACTACAAGCACTTGCAGAGTAAACTACAAGCACTTGCAGAGTAAACTACAAGCACTTGCAGAGTAAACTACAAGCACTTGCAGAGTAAACTACAAGCACTTGCAGAGTAAACTACAAGCACTTGCAGAGTAAACTACAAGCACTTGCAGAGTAAACTACAAGCACTTGCAGAGTAAACTACAAGCACTTGCAGAGTAAACTACAAGCACTTGCAGAGTAAACTACAAGCACTTGCAGAGTAAACTACAAGCACTTGCACAGTAAACTACAAGCACTTGCAGAGTAAACTACAAGCACTTGCAGAGTAAACTACAAGCACTTGCAGAGTAAACTACAAGCACTTGCAGAGTAAACTACAAGCACTTGCAGAGTAAACTACAAGCACTTGCAGAGTAAACTACAAGCACTTGCAGAGTAAACTACAAGCACTTGCAGAGTAAACTACAAGCACTTGCAGAGTAAACTACAAGCACTTGCAGAGTAAACTACAAGCACTTGCAGAGTAAACTACAAGCACTTGCAGAGTAAACTACAAGCACTTGCACTACAAGCACTTGCAGAGTAAGCTACAAGCACTTTCAGAGTAAACTACAAGCACTTGCAGAGTAAACTACAAGCACTTGCAGAGTAAACTACAAGCACTTGCAGAGTAAACTACAAGCACTTGCAGAGTAAACTACAAGCACTTGCAGAGTAAACTACAAGCACATGCAGAGTAAACTACAAGCACTTGCAGAGTAAACTACAAGCACTTGCAGGGTAAACTACAAGCACTTGCAAACTACAAGCACTTGCAAGTAAACTACAAGCACTTGCAGAGTAAACTACAAGCACTTGCAGAGTAAACTACAAGCACTTGCAGAGTAAACTACAAGCACTTGCAGAGTAAACTACAAGCACTTGCAGAGTAAACTACAAGCACTTGCAGTAAACTACAAGCACTTGCAGAGTAAACTACAAGCACTTGCAGAGTAAACTACAAGCAAAAACTACAAGCACTTGCAGAGTAAACTACAAGCACTTGCAGAGTAAACTACAAGCACTTGCAGAGTAAACTACAAGCACTTGCAGAGTAAACTACAAGCACTTGCAGAGTAAACTACAAGCACTTGCAGAGTAAACTACAAGCACTTGCAGAGTAAACTACAAGCACTTGCAGAGTAAACTACAAGCACTTGCAGAGTAAACTACAAGCACTTGCAGAGTAAACTACAAGCACTTGCAGAGTAAACTACAAGCACTTGCAGAGTAAACTACAAGCACTTGCAGAGTAAACTACAAGCACTTGCAGAGTAAACTACAAGCACTTGCAGAGTAAACTACAAGCACTTGCAGAGTAAACTACAAGCACTTGCAGAGTAAACTACAAGCACTTGCAGAGTAAACTACAAGCACTTGCAGAGTAAACTACAAGCACTTGCACAGTAAACAGAGTAAACTACAAGCACTTGCAGAGTAAACTACAAGCACTTGCAGAGTAAACTACAAGCACTTGCAGAGTAAACTACAAGCACTTGCAGAGTAAACTACAAGCACTTGCAGAGTAAACTACAAGCACTTGCATAGTAAACTACAAGCACTTGCAGAGTAAACTACAAACACTTGCACTACAAGCACTTGAAGAGTAAACTACAAGCACTTGCAGAGTAAACTACAAGCACTTGCAGAGTAAACTACAAGCACTTGCAGAGTAAACTACAAGCACTTGCAGAGTAAACTACAAGCACTTGCAGAGTAAACTACAAGCACTTGCAGAGTAAACTACAAGCACTTGCAGAGTAAACTACAAGCACTTGCAGAGTAAACTACAAGCACTTGCAGAGTAAACTACAAGCACTTGCAGAGTAAACTACAAGCACTTGCAGAGTAAACTACAAGCACTTGCAGAGTAAACTACAAGCACTTGCACAGTAAACTACAAGCACTTGCAGAGTAAACTACAAGCACTTGCACAGTAAACTACAAGCACTTGCAGAGTAAACTACAAGCACTTGCAGAGTAAACTACAAGCACTTGCAGAGTAAACTACAAGCACTTGCAGAGTAAACTTGCAGAGTAAACTACAAGCACTTGCAGAGTAAACTACAAGCACTTGCAGAGTAAACTACAAGCACTTGCAGAGTAAACTACAAGCACTTGCAGAGTAAACTACAAGCACTTGCAGAGTAAACTACAAGCACTTGCAGAGTAAACCATAAGCACTTGCACTACAAGCACTTGCAGAGTAAACTACAAGCACTTGCAGAGTAAACTACAAGCACTTGCAGAGTTGCAGAGTAAACTACAAGCACTTGCAGAGTAAACTACAAGCACTTGCAGAGTAAACTACAAGCACTTGCAGAGTAAACTACAAGCACTTGCAGAGTAAACTACAAGCACTTGCAGAGTAAACTACAAGCACTTGCAGAGTAAACTACAAGCACTTGCAGAGTAAACTACAAGCACTTGCAGAGTAAACTACAAGCACTTGCAGAGTAAACTACAAGCACTTACAAGCAGAGTAAACTACAAGCACTTGCAGAGTAAACTACAAGCACTTGCAGAGTAAACTACAAGCACTTGCAGAGTTAACTACAAGCACTTGCAGAGTAAACTACTAGCACTTGCAGAGTAAACTACAAGCACTTGCAGAGTAAACTACAAGCACTTGCAGAGTAAACTACAAGCACTTGCAGAGTAAACTACAAGCACTTGCTGAGTAAACTACAAGCACTTGCAGTAAACTACAAGCACTTGCAGAGTAAACTACAAGCACTTGCAAGTAAACTACAAGCACTTGCAGAGTAAACTACAAGCACTTTGCAGAGTAAACTACAAGCACTTGCAGAGTAAACTACAAGCACTTGCAGAGTAAACTACAAGCACTTGCAGTAAACTACAAGCACTTGCAGAGTAAACTACAAGCACTTGCAGAGTAAACTACAAGCACTTGCAGAGTAAACTACAAGCACTTGCAGAGTAAACTACAAGCACTTGCAGAGTAAACTACAAGCACTTGCAGAGTAAACTACAAGCACTTGCTACAAGAGTAAACTACAAGCACTTGCAGAGTAAACTACAAGCACTTGCAGAGTAAACTACAAGCACTTGCAGAGTAAACTACAAGCACTTGCAGAGTAAACTACAAGCACTTGCAGAGTAAACTACAAGCACTTGCAGAAACTACAAGTAAAAACTACAAGCACTTGCAGAGTAAACTACAAGCACTTGCAGAGTAAACTACAAGCACACTTGCAGAGTAAAAACTACAAGCACTTGCAGAGCACTTGCAGAGTAAACTACAAGCACTTGCAGAGCACTTGCAAGTAAACTACAAGCACTTGCAGAGTAAACTACAAGCACTTTGCAGAGTAAACTACAAGCACTTGCAGAGTAAACTACAAGCACTTGCAGAGTAAACTACAAGCACTTGCAGAGTAAACTACAAGCACTTGCAGAGTAAACTACAAGCACTTGCAGAGTAAACTACAAGCACTTGCAGAGTAAACTACAAGCACTTGCAGTAAACTACAAGCACTTGCAGAGTGAACTACAAGCACTTGCAGAGTAAACTACAAGCACTTGCAGAGTAAACTACAAGCACTTGCAGAGTAAACTACAAGCACTTGCAGAGTAAACTACAAGCACTTGCAGAGTAAACTACAAGCACTTGCAGAGTAAACTACAAGCACTTGCAGAGTAAACTACAAGCACTTGCAGAGTAAACTACAAGCACTTGCAGAGTAAACTACAAGCACTTGCAGAGTAAACTACAAGCACTTGCACAGTAAACTACAAGCACTTGCAGAGTAAACTACAAGCTCTTGCTCAGTAAACTACAAGCACTTGCAGAGTAAACTACAAGCACTTGCACAGTAAACTACAAGCACTTGCAGAGTAAACTACAAGCACTTGCAGAGTAAACTACAAGCACTTGCAGAGTAAACTACAAGCACTTGCAAGAGTAAACTACAAGCACTTGCAGAGTAAACTACAAGCACTTGCAGAGTAAGCTACAAGCACTTGCAGAGTAAACTACAAGCACTTGCAGAGTAAACTACAAGCACTTGCAGAGTAAACTACAAGCACTTGCAGAGTAAACTACAAGCACTTGCAGAGTAAACTACAAGCACTTGCAGAGTAAACTACAAGCACTTGCAGAGTAAACTACAAGCACTTGCAGAGTAAACTACAAGCACTTGCAGAGTAAACTACAAGCACTTGCAGAGTAAACTACAAGCACTTGCAGAGTAAACTACAAGCACTTGCACAGTAAACTACAAGCACTTGCAGAGTAAACAACAAGCACTTGCAGAGTAAACTACAAGCACTTGCAGAGTAAACTACAAGCACTTGCAGAGTAAACTACAAGCACTTGGAGTAAACTACAAGCACTTGCAGAGTAAACTACAAGCACTTGCAGAGTAAACTACAAGCACTTGCAGAGTAAACTACAAGCACTTGCAGAGTAAACTACAAGCACTTGCAGAGTAAACTACAAGCACTTGCAGAGTAAACTACAAGCACTTGCAGAGTAAACTACAAGCACTTGCAGAGTAAACTACAAGCACTTGCAGAGTAAACTACAAGCACTTGCAGAGTAAACTACAAGCACTTGCAGAGTAAACTACAAGCACTTGCAGAGTAAACTACAAGCACTTGCAGAGTAAACTACAAGCACTTGCAGAGTAAACTACAAGCACTTGCAGCACTAAAGCACTTGCAGAGTAAACTACAAGAACTTGCAGAGTAAACTACAAGCACTTGCAGAGTAAACTACAAGCACTTGCAGAGTAAACTACAAGCACTTGCAGAGTAAACTACAAGCACTTGCAGAGTAAACTACAAGCACTTGCAGAGTAAACTACAAGCACTTGCAGAGTAAACTACAAGCACTTGCAGAGTAAACTACAAGCACTTGCAGAGTAAACTACAAGCACTTGCAGAGTAAACTACAAGCACTTGCAGAGTAAACTACAAGCACTTGCAGAGTAAACTACAAGCACTTGCAGAGTAAACTACAAGCACTTGCACAGAGTAAACTACAAGCACTTGGAGTAAACTACAAGCACTTGCAGAGTAAGCTACAAGCACTTGCAGAGTAAACTACAAGCACTTGCAGAGTAAACTACAAGCACTTGCAGAGTAAACGACAAGCACTTGCAGAGTAAACTACAAGCACTTGCGGAGTAAACTACAAGCACTTGCAGAGTAAACTACAAGCACTTGCAGAGTAAACTACAAGCACTTGCAGAGTAAACTACAAGCACTTGCAGAGTAAACTACAAGCACTTGCAGAGTAAACTACAAGCACTTGCAGAGTAAACTACAAGCACTTGCAGAGTAAACTACAAGCACTTGCAGAGTAAACTACAAGCACTTGCAGAGTAAACTACAAGCACTTGCAGAGTAAACTACAAGCACTTGCAGAGTAAACTACAAGCACTTGCAGAGTAAACTACAAGCACTTGCAGAGTAAACTACAAGCACTTGCAGAGTAAACTACAAGCACTTGCAGAGTAAACTACATGCACTTGCAGAGTAAACTACAAGCAGCAGAGTAAACAACAAGCACTTGCAGAGTAAACTACAAGCACTTGCAGAGTAAACTACAAGCACTTGCAGAGTAAACTACAAGCACTTGGAGTAAACTACAAGCACTTGCAGAGTAAACTACAAGCACTTGCAGAGTAAACTACAAGCACTTGCAGAGTAAACTACAAGCACTTGCAGAGTAAACTACAAGCACTTGCAGAGTAAACTACAAGCACTTGCAGAGTAAACTACAAGCACTTGCAGAGTAAACTACAAGCACTTGCAGAGTAAACTACAAGCACTTGCAGAGTAAACTACAAGCACTTGCAGAGTAAACTACAAGCACTTGCAGAGTAAACTACAAGCACTTGCAGAGTAAACTACAAGCACTTGCAGAGTAAACTACAAGCACTTGCAGAGTAAACTACAAGCACTTGCAGAGTAAACTACAAGCACTTGCAGAGTAAACTACAAGTAAACTACAAGCACTTGCAGAGTAAACTACAAGCACTTGCAGAGTAAACTACAAGCACATGCAGAGTAAACTACAAGCACTTTCAGAGTAAACTACAAGCACTTGCAGAGTAAACTACAAGCACTTGCAGAAACTACAAGCACTTGCAAGTAAACTACAAGCACTTGCAGAGTAAACTACAAGCACTTGCAGAGTAAACTACAAGCACAAGCACTTGCAGAGTAAACTACAAGCACTTGCAGAGTAAACTACAAGCACTTGCAGAGTAAACTACAAGCACTTGCAGAGTAAACTACAAGCACTTGCAGAGTAAACTACAAGCACTTGCAGAGTAAACTACAAGCACTTGCAGAGTAAACTACAAGCACTTGCAGAGTAAACTACAAGCACTTGCAGAGTAAACTACAAGCACTTGCAGAGTAAACTACAAGCACTTGCAGAGTAAACTACAAGCACTTGCAGAGTAAAAACTACAAGCACTTGCAGAGTAAACTACAAGCACTTGCAGTAGCACTTGCAAGTAAACTACAAGCACTTACAAGCACTTGAGTAAACTACAAGCACTTGCAGAGCACTTGCAAGTAAACTACAAGCACTTGCAGAGTAAACTACAAGCACTTGCAGAGTAAACTACAAGCACTTGCAGAGTAAACTACAAGCACTTGCAGAGTAAACTACAAGCACTTGCAGAGTAAACTACAAGCACTTGCAGAGTAAACTACAAGCACTTGCAGAGTAAACTACAAGCACTTGCAGAGTAAACTACAAGCACTTGCAGAGTAAACTACAAGCACTTGCAGAGTAAACTACAAGCACTTGCAGAGTAAACTACAAGCACTTGCAGAGTAAACTACAAGCACTTGCAGAGTAAACTACAAGCACTTGCAGAGTAAACTACAAGCACTTGCAGAGTAAACTACAAGCACTTGCAGAGTAAACTACAAAGCACTTGCAGTAGTAAAAACTACAAGCACTTGCAGAGTAAACTACAAGCACTTGCAGAGTAAACTCCAAGCACTTGCAGAGTAAACTACAAGCACTTTGCAGAGTAAACTACAAGCACTTGCAGAGTAAACTACAAGCACTACAAGCACTTGCAGAGTAAACTACAAGCACTTGCAGAGTAAACTACAAGCACTTGCAGAGTAAACTACAAGCACTTGCAGAGTAAACTACAAGCACTTGCAGAGTAAACTACAAGCACTTGCAGAGTAAACTACAAGCACTTGCAGAGTAAACTACAAGCACTTGCAGAGTAAACTAGTAAACTACAAGCACTTGCAGAGTAAACTACAAGCACTTGCAGAAACTACAAGTTGCAAGTAAACTACAAGCACTTGAAAAGTAAACTACAAGCACTTGCAGAGTAAACTACAAGCACTTGCAGAGTAAACTACAAGCACTTGCAGAGTAAACTACAAGCACTTGCAGAGTAAACTACAAGCACTTGCACTTGCAGAGTAAACTACAAGCACTTGCAGAGTAAACTACAAGCACTTGCAGAGTAAACTACAAGCACTTGCAGAGTAAACTACAAGCACTTGCAGAGTAAACTACAAGCACTTGCAGAGTAAACTACAAGCACTTGCAGAGTAAACTAAAAGCACTTGCAGAGTAAAAACTACAAGCACTTGCTACAAGCACTTGCAGAGTAAACTACAAGCACTTGAAAAGTAAACTACAAGCACTTGCAGAGTAAACTACAAGCACTTGCAGAGTAAACTACAAGCACTTGCAGAGTAAACTACAAGCACTTGCAGAGTAAACTACAAGCACTTGCAGAGTAAACTACAAGCACTTGCAGAGTAAACTACAAGCACTTGCAGCACTTGCAGCACTTGCAAGTAAACTACAAGCACTTGCAGTAAACTACAAGCACTTGAAAAGTAAACTACAAGCACTTGCAGAGTAAACTACAAGCACTTGCAGAGTAAACTACAAGCACTTGCAGAGTAAACTACAAGCACTTGCAGAGTAAACTACAAGCACTTGCAGAGTAAACTACAAGCACTTGCAGAGTAAACTACAAGCACTTGCAGAGTAAACTACAAGCACTTGCAGAGTAAACTACAAGCACTTGCAGAGTAAACTACAAGCACTTGAAAAGTAAACTACAAGCACTTGCAGAGTAAACTACAAGCACTTGCAGAGTAAACTACAAGCACTTGCAGAGTAAACTACAAGCACTTGCAGAGTAAACTACAAGCACTTGCAGAGTAAACTACAAGCACTTGCAGAGTAAACTACAAGCACTTGCAGAGTAAACTACAAGCACTTGCTAGACTTGTAAACTACAAGCACTTGCAGAGTAAACTACAAGCACTTGCAGAGTAAACTACAAGCACTTGCAGAGTAAACTACAAGCACTTTGCAGAGTAAACTACAAGCACTTGCAGAGTAAACTACAAGCACTTGCAGAGTAAACTACAAGCACTTGCAGTAAACTACAAGAGTAAACTACAAGCACTTGCAGAGTAAACTACAAGCACTTGCAGAGTAAACTACAAGCACTTGCAGAGTAAACTACAAGCACTTGCAGAGTAAACTACAAGCACTTGCAGAGTAAACTACAAGCACTTGCAGAGTAAACTACAAGCACTTGCAGAGTAAACTACAAGCACTTGCAGAGTAAACTACAAGCACTTGCAGAGTAAACTACAAGCACTTGCAGAGTAAACTACAAGCACTTGCAGAGTAAACTACAAGCACTTGCAGAGTAAACTACAAGCACTTGCAGAGTAAACTACAAGCACTTGCAGAGTAAACTACAAGCACTACAAGCACTTGCAGAGTAAACTACAAGCACTTAAACTACAACCACTTGCAGAGTAAACTACAAGCACTTGCAGAGTAAACTACAAGCACTTGCAGAGTAAACTACAAGCACTTGCAGAGTAAACTACAAGCACTTGCAGAGTAAACTACAAGCACTTGCAGAGTAAACTACAAGCACTTGCAGAGTAAACTACGAGCACTTGCAGAGTAAGCTACAGAGTAAACTACAAGCACTTGCAGAGTAAACTACAAGCACTTGCAGAGTAAACTACAAGCACTTGCAGAGTAAACTACAAGCACTTGCAGAGTAAACTACAAGCACTTGCAGAGTAAACTACAAGCACTTGCAGAGTAAACTACAAGCACTTGCAGAGTAAACTACAAGCACTTGCAGAGTAAACTACAAGCACTTGCAGAGTAAACTACAAGCACTTGCAGAGTAAACTACAAGCACTTGCAGAGTAAACTACAAGCACTTGCAGAGTAAACTACAAGCACTTGCAGAGTAAACTACAAGCACTTGCAGAGTAAACTACAAGCACTTGCAGAGTAAACTACAAGCACTTGCTAGAGTAAACTACAAGCACTTGCAGAGTAAACTACAAGCACTTGCAGAGTAAACTACAAGCACTTGCAGAGTAAACTACAAGCACTTGCAGAGTAAACTACAAGCACTTGCAGAGTAAACTACAAGCACTTGCAGAGTAAACTACAAGCACTTGCAGAGTAAACTACAAGCACTTGCAGAGTAAACTACAAGCACTTGCAGAGTAAACTACAAGCACTTGCAGAGTAAACTACAAGCACTTGCAGAGTAAACTATAAGCACTTGCAGAGTAAACTACAAGCACTTGCAGAGTAAACTACAAGCACTTACAGAGTAAACTACAAGCACTTGCAGAGTAAACTACAAGCACTTGCAGAGTAAACTACAAGCACTTGAAGAGTAAACTACAAGCAGAAACTACAAGCACTTGCAGAGTAAACTACAAGCACTTGCAGAGTAAACTACAAGCACTTGCAGAGTAAACTACAAGCACTTGCAGAGTAAACTACAAGCACTTGCAGAGTAAACTACAAGCACTTGCAGAGTAAACTACAAGCACTTGCAGAGTAAACTACAAGCACTTGCAGAGTAAACTACAAGCACTTGCAGAGTAAACTACAAGCACTTGCAGAGTAAACTACAAGCTACAAGCACTTGCAGAGTAAACTACAAGCACTTGCAGAGTAAACTACAAGCACTTGCAGAGTAAACTACAAGCACTTGCAGAGTAAACTACAAGCACTTGCAGAGTAAACTACAAGCACTTGCACAGTAAACTACAAGCACTTGCAGAGTAAACTACAAGCACTTGCAGAGTAAACTACAAACACTTGCTACAAGCACTTGCAGAGTAACCTACAAGCACTTGCAGAGTAAACTACAAGCACTTGCAGAGTAAACTACAAGCACATGCAGAGTAAACTATAAGCACTTGCAGAGCACTAAGTAAACTACAAGCACTTGCAGAGTAAACAACAAGCGCATTCAGAGTAAACTACAAGCACTTGCAGAGTAAACTACAAGCACTTGCAGAGTAAACTACAAGCACTTGCAGAGTAAACTACAAGCACTTTCAGAGTAAACTACAAGCACTTGCAGAGCAAACTACAAGCACTTGCAGAGTAAACTACAAGCACTTGCAGAGTAAACTACAAGCGCTTTCAGAGTAAACTACAAGCACTTGCAGAGTAAACTACAAGCACTTGCAGAGTAAACTACAAACACTTGCAGAGTAAACTACAAACACTTGCAGAGTAAACTAGTTGCAGAGTAAACTAAGAGTACTACAAGCACTTGCAGAGTAAACTACAAGCACTTGCAGAGTAAACTACAAGCACTTGCAGAGTAAACTACAAGCACTTGCAGAGTAAACTACAAGCACTTGCAGAGTAAACTACAAGCACTTGCAGAGTAAACTACAAGCACTTGCAGAGTAAACTACAAGCACTTGCAGAGTAAACTACAAGCACTTGAAAAGTAAACTACAAGCACTTGCAGAGTAAACTACAAGCACTTGCAGAGTAAACTACAAGCACTTGCAGAGTAAACTACAAGCACTTGCAGAGTAAACTACAAGCACTTGCAGAGTAAACTACAAGCACTTGCACAGTAAACTACAAGCACTTGCACAGTAAACTACAAGCACTTGCAGAGTAAACTACAAGCACTTGCAGAGTTAACTATAAGCACTTGCAGAGTAAACTACAAGCACTTGCAGAGTAAACTACAAGCACTTGCAGAGTAAACTACAAGCACTTGCAGAGTAAACTACAAGCACTTGCAGAGTAAACTACAAGCACTTGCAGAGTAAACTACAAGCACTTGCAGAGTAAACTACAAGCACTTGCAGAGTAAACTACAAGCACTTGCAGAGTAAACTACAAGCACTTGCAGAGTAAACTACAAGCACTTGCAGAGTAAACTACAAGCACTTGCAGAGTAAACTACAAGCACTTGCAGAGTAAACTACAAGCACTTGCAGAGTACAAGCACTTGCACTACAAGCACTTGCAGAGTAAACTACAAGCACTTGGAGTAAACTACAAGCACTTGCAGAGTAAACTACAAGCACTTGCAGAGTAAACTACAAGCACTTGCAGAGTAAACTACAAGCACTTGCAGAGTAAACTACAAGCACTTGCAGAGTAAACTACAAGCACTTGCAGAGTAAACTACAAGCACTTGCAGAGCACTTGCAAGTAAACTACAAGCACTTGCAGAGTAAACTACAAGCACTTGCAGAGTAAACTACAAGCACTTGCAGAGTAAACTACAAGCACTTGCAGAGTAAACTACAAGCACTTGCAGAGTAAACTACAAGCACTTGCAGAGTAAACTACTAGCACTTGCAGAGTAAACTACAAGCACTTGCAGAGTAAACAACAAGTACTTGCAGAGTAAGCTACAAGCACTTGCACAGTAAACTACAAGCACTTGCAGAGTAAACTACAAGCACTTGCAGAGTAAACTACAAGCACTTGCAGAGTAAACTACAAGCACTTGCAGAGTAAACTACAAGCACTTGCAGAGTAAACTACAAGCACTTGCAGAGTAAACTACAAGCACTTGCAGAGTAAACTACAAGCACTTGCAGAGTAAACTACAAGCACTTGCAGAGTAAACTACAAGCACTTGCAGAGTAAACTACAAGCACTTGCACTTGAGTAAACTACAAGCACTTGCACTTGCAGAGAGTAAACTACAAGCACTTGCAGAGTAAACTACAAGCACTTTCAGAGTAAACTACAAGCACTTGCAGAGTAAACTACAAGCACTTGCAGAGTAAACTGCAAGCACTTGCAGAGTAAACTACAAGCACTTGCAGAGTAAACTACAAGCACTTGCAGAGTAAACTACAAGCACTTGCAGAGTAAACTACAAGCAAAACTACAAGCACTTGCAGAGTAAACTACAAGCACTTGCAAGTAAACTACAAGCACTTGCAGAGTAAACTACAAGCACTTGCAGAGTAAACTACAAGCACTTGCAGAGTAAACTACAAGCACTTGCAGAGTAAACTACAAGCACTTGCAGAGTAAACTACAAGCACTTGCAGAGTAAACTACAAGCAGCAGAGTAAACTGCAAGCACTTGCAGAGTAAACTACAATCACTTGCAGAGTAAACTACAAGCACTTGCAGAGTAAACTACAAGCACTTGCAGAGTAAACTACAAGCACTTGCAGAGTAAACTACAAGCACTTGCAGAGTAAACTACAAGCACTTGCACTTGAAACTACAAGCACTTGCAGAGTAAACTACAAGCACTTGCAGAGTAAACTACAAGCACTTGCACTACAAGCACTTGCAGAGTAAACTACAAGCACTTGCAGAGTAAACTACAAGCACTTGCAGAGTAAACTACAAGCACTTGCAGAGTAAACTACAAGCACTTGCAGAGTAAACTACAAGCACTTGCAGAGTAAACTACAAGCACTTGCAGAGTAAACTACAAGCACTTGCAGAGTAAACTACAAGCACTTGCAGAGTAAACTACAAGCACTTGCAGAGTAAACTACAAGCACTTGCAGAGTAAACTACAAGCACTTGCAGAGTAAACTACAAGCACTTGCAGAGTAAACTACAAGCACTTGCAGAGTAAACTACAAGCACTTGCAGAGTAAACTACAAGCACTTGCAGAGTAAACTACAAGCACTTGCAGAGTAAACTACAAGCACTTGCAGAGTAAACTACAAGCACTTGCAGTAAACTACAAGAGTTGCAAGTACTACAAGCACTTGCAGAGTAAACTACAAGCACTTGCAGAGTAAACTACAAGCACTTGCAGAGTAAACGACAAGCACTTGCAGAGTAAACTACAAGCACTTGCGGAGTAAACTACAAGCACTTGCAGAGTAAACTACAAGCACTTGCAGAGTAAACTACAAGCACTTGCAGAGTAAACTACAAGCACTTGCAGAGTAAACTACAAGCACTTGCAGAGTAAACTACAAGCACTTGCAGAGTAAACTACAAGCACTTGCAGAGTAAACTACTAGCACTTGCAGAGTAAACTACAAGCACTTGCAGAGTAAACAACAAGTACTTGCAGAGTAAGCTACAAGCACTTGCACAGTAAACTACAAGAGTAAACTACAAGCACTTGCACTACAAGCACTTGCAGAGTAAACTACAAGCACTTGCAGAGTAAACTACAAGCACTTGCAGAGTAAACTACAAGCACTTGCAGAGTAAACTACAAGCACTAGCAGAGTAAACTACAAGCACTTGCAGAAAACTACAAGCACTTGCAGAGTAAACTACAAGCACTTGCAGAGTAAACTACAAGCACTTGCAGAGTAAACTACAAGCACTTGCAGAGTAAACTACAAGTAAACTACAAGCACTTGCAGAGTAAACTACAAGCACTTGCAGAGTAAACTACAAGCACTTGCAGAGTAAACTACAAGCACTTGCAGAGTAATCTACAAGCACTTGCACTTTCAGAGTAAACTACAAGCACTTGCAGAGTAAACTACAAGCACTTGCAGAGAAAACTACAAGCACTTGCACAAGAGTAAACTACAAGCACTTGCAGAGTAAACTACAAGCACTTGCAGAGTAAACTACAAGCACTTGCAGAGTAAACTACAAGCACTTGCAGAGTAAACTACAAGCACTTGCAGAGTAAACTACAAGCACTTGCAGTAAACTACAAGCACTTGCAAGTAAACTACAAGCACTTGCAGAGTAAACTACAAGCACTTGCAGAGTAAACTACAAGCACTTGCAGAGTAAACTACAAGCACTTGCAGAGTAAACTACAAGCACTTGCAGAGTAAACTACAAGCACTTGCAGAGTAAACTACAAGCACTTGCAGAGTAAACTACAAGCACTTGCAGAGTAAACTACAAACACTTTCTGAGTAAACTACAAGCACTTGCAGAGTAAACTACAAGCACTTGCAGAGTAAACTACAAGCACTTGCAGAGTAAACTACAAGCACTTGCAGAGTAAACTACAAGCACTTGCAGAGTAAACTACAAGCACTTGCAGAGTAAACTACAAGCACTTGCAGAGTAAACTACAAGCACTTGCAGAGTAAACTACAAGCACTTGCAGAGTAAACTACAAGCACTTGCAGAGTAAACTACAAGCACTTGCAGAGTAAACTACAAGCACTTGCAGAGTAAACTACAAGCACTTGCAGAGTAAACTACAAGCACTTGCAGAGTAAACTACAAGCACTTGCAGAGTAAACTACAAGCACTTGCAGAGTAAACTACAAGCACTTGCAGAGTAAACTACAAGCACTTGCAGAGTAAACTACAAGCACTTGCAGAGTAAACTACAAGCACTTGCAGAGTAAACTACAAGCACTTGCAGAGTAAACTACAAGCACTTGCAGAGTAAACTACAAGCACTTGTAAACTACAAGCACTTGCAGAGTAAACTACAAGCACTTGCAGAGTAAACTACAAGCACTTGCAGAGTAAACTACAAGCACTTGCAGAGTAAACTACAAGCACTTGCAGAGTAAACTACAAGCACTTGCACTTGCAGAGTAAACTACAATCACTTGCAGAGTAAACTACAAGCACTTGCAGAGTAAACTACAAGCACTTGCAGAGTAAACTACAAGCACTTGCAGAGTAAACTACAAGCACTTGCAGAGTAAACTACAAGCACTTGCAGAGTAAACTACAAGCACTTGCAGAGTAAACTACAAGCACTTGCAGAGTAAACTACAAGCACTTGCAGAGTAAACTACAAGCACTTGCAGAGTAAAGTACAAGAGTAAACTACAAGCACTTGCAGAGTAAACTACAAGCACTTGCAGAGTAAACTACAAGCACTTGCAGAGTAAACTACAAGCACTTGCAGAGTAAACTACAAGCACTTGCAGAAACTACAAGTTGCAAAAACTACAAGCACTTGCAGAGTAAACTACAAGCACTTGCAGAGTAAACTACAAGCACTTGCAGAGTAAACTACAAGCACTTGCAGAGTAAACTACAAGCACTTGCAGAGTAAACTACAAGCACTTGCAGAGTAAACTACAAGCACTTGCAGAGTAAACTACAAGCACTTGCAGAGTAAACTACAAGCACTTGAGTAAACTACAAGCACATTCAGAGTAAACTACAAGCACTTGTAGTAAACTACAAGCACTTGCAGAGTAAACTACCTTGCAGAGTAAACTACAAGCACTTTCAGAGTAAACTACAAGCTTTCAGTAAACTACAAACACTTTCTGAGTAAACTACAAGCACTTGCACAGTAAACTACAAGCACTTGCTGAGTAAACTACAAGCACTTGCAGAGTAAACTACAAGCACTTGCAGAGTAAACTACAAGCACTTTGCAGAGTAAACTACAAGCACTTTCAGAGCACAAGCACTTGCAGAGTAAACTACAAGCACTTGCAGAGTAAACTACAAGCACTTGCAGAGTAAACTACATAAGCACTTGCACAGTAAACTACAAAGCACTACAAGCACTTGAGTAAACTACAAGCACTTGCTGAGTAAACTACAAACACTTGCTGAGTAAACACTACTACAACACTTGCAGAGTAAACTACAAGCACTTGCACAGTAAACTACAAGCACTTGCACAGTAAACTACTACAAGCGCTTGCGGAGTGAAGGCTACAAGCACTTGCACAGTAAACTACAAGCACTTGCAGAGTAAACTACAAGCACTTGCACAGTAAACTACAAGCACTTGCAGAGTAAACTACAAGCACTTGCACAGTAAACTACAAGCACTTGCAGAGTAAACTACAAGCACTTGCACAGTAAACTACAAGCACTTGCAGAGTAAACTACAAGCTTTCTAAACTACAAGCACTCAGTAAACTACAAGCACTTGCAGAGTAAACTACAAGCACTTGCAGAGTAAACTACAAACACTTGCAGAGTAAACTACAAGCACTTGCAGAGTAAACTACAAGCACTTGCAGAGTAAACTACAAGCACTTGCAGAGTAAACTACAAGCACTTGCAGAGTAAACTACAAGCACTTGCAGAGTAAACTACAAGCACTTGCAGAGTAAACTACAAGCACTTGCAGAGTAAACTACAAGCACTTGCAGAGTAAACTACAAGCACTTGCAGAGTAAACTACAAGCACTTGCAGAGTAAACTACAAGCACTTGAAAAGTAAACTACAAGCACTTGCAGAGTAAACTAATAGCACTTGCAGAGTAAACTACAAGCACTTACAGAGTAAACTACAAGCACTTGCAGAGTAAACTACAAGCACTTGCAGAGTAAACTACAAGCACTTGAAGAGTAAACTACAAGCACTTGCAGAGTAAACTACAAGCACTTGCAGAGTAAACTACAAGCACTTGCACAGTAAACTACAAGCACTTGCAGAGTAAACTACAAGCACTTGCACAGTAAACTACAAGCACTTGCAGAGTAAACTACAAGCACTTGCAGAGTAAACTACAAGCACTTGCAGAGTAAACTACAAGCACTTGCAGAGTAAACTACAAGCACTTGCAGAGTAAACTACAAGCACTTGCAGAGTAAACTACAAGCACTTGCAGAGTAAACTACAAGCACTTGTAGAGTAAACTACAAGCACTTGCAGAGTAAACTACAAGCACTTGCAGAGTAAACTACAAGCACTTGCAGAGTAAACTACATGCACTTGCAGAGTAAACTACAAGCACTTGCAGAGTAAACTACAAGCACTTGCAGAGTAAACTACAAGCACTTGCACAGTAAACTGCAAGCACTTGCAGAGTAAACTACAAGCACTTGCAGAGTAAACTACAAGCACTTGCAGAGTAAACTACAAACACTTGCAGAGTAAATTACAAGCACTTGCAGAGTAAACTACAAGCACTTGCAGAGTAAACTACAAACACTTGCAGAGTAAACTACAAGCACTTGCAGAGTAAACTACAAGCACTTGCACAGTAAACTACAAGCACTTGCAGAGTAAACTACAAGCACTTGCTGAGTAAACTACAAACACTTGCAGAGTAAACTACAAACACTTGCAGAGTAAACTACAATTGCGATGCTACAAGACTTGCAGTGGAGCTACAAGCGCGGAGGAGTACGCAGCTAAAAGCAAGAACTGCTACGCACTGCAGGAGTAAACTACAAACACTTGCAGAGTAAACTACAAGCACTTGCAGAGTAAACCATAAGCACTTGCACAGTAAACTACAAGCACTTGCAGAGTAAACTACAAGCACTTGCTGAGTAAACTACAAACACTTGCAGAGTAAACTACAAACACTTGCAGAGTAAACTACAAGCACTTGCACAGTAAACTACAAGCACTTGCAGAGTAAACTACAAGCACTTGCACAGTAAACTACAAGCACTTGCAGAGTAAACTACAAGCACTTGCACAGTAAACTACAAGCAGTTGCAGAGTAAACTACAAGCACTTGCACAGTAAACTACAAGCACTTGCAGAGTAAACTACAAGCACTTGCACAGTAAACTACAAGCACTTGCAGAGTAAACTACAAGCACTTGCAGAGTAAACTACAAGCACTTCGATAAACTAAAAGCACTTGCGGAGTAAACTACAAGCAGAGTAAACTACAAACCTTGCAGTAAACTACAAGCACTTGCAGAGTAAACTAGCAACTTGCGGAGTAAACTGAGCAGGTGGGAGCTACAAGCACTTGCAGGAGTGGAAACTACAAGCGCTTGCGGAGATGAAGCTACAAGCACTTGCAGGGTAAAGCTACAAGCGCTGGAAGCAAGCTGCTTGCAGTGAAAGCTACAAAGCTTGCTGATGAGCTACGAAGCGCTTAGCAGAGTGAAATAAGCTGCAAAGCTGCGCAGTAAACTACAAGCACTTGCACAGTAAACTACAAGCACTTGCTAGAGTGAAACTACAAACACTTGCAGAATAAACTACAAGCACTTGCATGAGTAAACTACAATTGCACTGCACAGATGAAACTACAAGCCTTGCAGAGTAAACTACAAGCACTTCTGCATTGAGAGTAAACTAAACACTTGCAGATGACTAGAGTCTACGCTTGCAGATGGACAAACTACAAAGCACTTGCAGGAGTGAAACTACAAGCACTTGCAGCAGTAAACTGAACAACAGCTTGCAGATGAAACTACAAGCACTTGCAGGTAGCCTGAAATGACTACAAGCACTTGCAGGTGGGAAACTACAACTTGCATATCTACAAGCTGACACAGTGAAAGCTACAAACATTGCAGAGTATAAAGACTTACAAGTAAACTAAGCACTTGCAGAGTAAACTACAACACTTGCACTTAGTAAACTACAAGCACTTGCAGGAGTAAACCTTAAGCACTTGCAGAGTAAACTACAAACACTTGCAGAGTAAACTAACAAGCACTTGCAGCATGCTACAAGACACTTGCAGAGTAAACGACTAAACTTACAGCGAGTAAACTACAAGCACTTGCAGGAAGTAAACTACAAGCACTTGCAGTCAGTTCTGAACCTTGCGTAAACTACAAGCTCAGTAAACTAAAGCTTGCAGAGTAAACTAGCAAAGCAAACTTGCAGAAAGCACAACAGATAAACTACAAACACTTAGCCGTCTCTTGCACGTAAAGCTACAAGCCTTGCAGAGTCAAACTACAAGCACTTGCACGAGTAAACTATAAGCACTTGCAGAGTAAACTACAAGCGCCACTTGCAGATGAAAGCTTACAAGCGCTTGGAGGGTAAACTACAAGCACTTGCAGTAAACTCGCACTTAGCACTGAAAGTACTACAAGCTTGTAAACGCAGGTAAACTCAAGCGCGCGGAGAAATGGAACTACAAGCACTTGCAGGAGTAAACTACAAGCGCCAGGTAACTTACAAGCACGCGGAGTAAACTACAAGCACTTACAGAGCGCTGCACTTACAGCGCTTGCCAGTAAACTACAAGCCCTTGCAGAGTAAACTAAACTAAGCACTTGCAGAAATGAAACAGTAAACTACACTTAGCGCAGTAAACTACAAGCACTTGCAGAGTAAACTACAAGCATTGCAGATAAACGATTGCAAGCACTTGATGAAAGCTACAAGCCTTGCAGAGTAAACTGCAAGCACTTGAGTAAACTACTAAGCACTTGCAGAGTAAACTACAAGCACTTGCAGGAAGTAAACGCTACAAGCACTTGCTGAAGGTAAACTACTATGCTTAGAGATAAACTACAGCACTTGCAGAGTAAACTACAAGCTTGCAGCAGTGAAGCTACAACTTGCACAGTAAACTACAAGGCACTTGCAGAGTAAACTACGCACTTGCAGATGAAACTACAAAGCAAGCACGCAGATGAACTCAAACTAAAGCACTTGCAGAGTAAATAGCTAGCACTTGCACTTGAGTAAACTAGCTTCTACTTAGCAGTAAACTACAACACTTGCAATCTGCACTTGCAGGTAAACTACAAGCACTTGCAGAGTAAACAAGTACTACAAGCTTCTGATAAACTACAAGCACTTGCAGAGTAAACTACAAGCACTTATGAGTAAACTACAAAGCACTTGCAGAGTAAACTACAAGCACTTGCAGAGTAAACTACAAAGCACTTGCAGTAAACTAAGCACTTGCAAGCACTGAGATAAACATCAGAGTAAACTTGCACACAGAGTAAACTGAAGCGCGAGTGCAGTAAACTACAAGCACTTGCAGAGTAAACTACAAGCACTTGCAGAGTGAAGCTACAAGCACTTGCAGATGGGCTACAAGCGCGGAGTACTACAAGCTAAGCTTGAGGTAAACTACAAGCTTCTGCAGCAGTGAAGCTACAAGCGCTTGCAGGAGGTGAAACTACAGCGCGGAGGTGCTGAAGCTTCGCGGAGTAGGCTACAAGCGCGCTGCAGATACGCCGCCAAGAAGAAGTGGCTCTGGCGCGCGTGGCTGAGGCTCTGAAGCACTTGCGGTCACTGCAGTGAAGCTACAAACGCTGCTGACCGCGAAATGAATGCTGAGCGCTCGAGTGGCTAATGCGCTTGCGATAGCTGCAGGCGCGCAGCACTAAACAGCGCCGTCGAAAGCTGCACTTGTGACTCGCGCGCGAGGTGGCTACAGCGCGAAGTACTGAAGCTTGCAGGAAAGCTCGCCGGATAAACTGAGCCCGGTGAGCGAAGCCGCAATTAAACTACGTGAGCTGCAGCCTTGCAGTGAGGCTACAGAGGCCAATGACAACGCCTCATTCTGAGCGCGCGAGTTTGGAGTCAGCGCGATCGCTTCGAGCGTTGCATAAGCTTTACAACGCGAGTGCTAAACAGCAGCATAAAGCTAGTGCACCATGCAGTTTGCACAAACCTTGCGAGCACTGAGCAAACCAGTAAGCTAGCCGCGGTTGCTAACGGACCGCGGTACTACAGGCGCGCGGGTGAGCTAGCCAGGCGGCTTGCAGGTGGAGGCTACAAGCGCGCGAGTAGGGCTACAGCACTTGCACGAGTTGCTCACGAGCGGAGTAAACTACAGCGCGCAGTAAGGCTGCACCCCGCAGGTGCACTTGGCCCACTTGCTGAGCTACAAGCGCACTTGCACGGTGAGCTGCAAGCGCTTGGGGCAGTGAGCTACAAACGGCGCAGGGTTGTTCAAGCACTTGCAGGTAAACTACAAGCGCGCAGAAGTAAACTACAAGCACGCAGGGTAAACTACAAGCGCGCGAGTGGGCACTTAAACGCGCAGGTGAGCTTGCTTGCTAGTGAGCTACAAGCGCGCGGAGTGAAACTACAGCATTGCAGGGTGAAGCTACAAGCGCGCGGTGAGGCACAAAGCGCGCGGGGGTAGGCTGCAAGCCGCTCCTGGTCTTCTGGCAAGCAGTTGGGCTTCCTGAAGCGCGCAGTAAACTACAAACGGCGCAGTGGGCTGAAGCACTGCTGATGAAACTACAAGCACTTGCGCAGTAACGCACTTGCATACTGCGCGCAGAGTAAACTACAAAAGCTTGCACAGTAAACTACAAGCTTGCAGATGAAGCTACAAGCGCGAGTCAAACTACAAACACTTGCGCAATGGGCCTGACGCGCGGGAAGTAAACTACAACGCACATAAACTGGCATGCCAGAGTAAACTACAAGCACTTGCAGATAAACTACAAAGCACTTGTAAACGCGCAGAGTGAACTACAAGCACGCGAGTAAACTGACACTTGACAGCTTCTGAAGCGCTTGCCAGTAAACTACAAGCACTTGTACAGTAAACTAAAGCACTTTCATAGTAACTACTTACAGCACTAAGCACTTGCATAAACTACAAGCACTTGCAGAGTAAACTACAAGCACTTGCAGAGTAAACTACAAGCACTTGCAGAGTAAACTACAAGCACTTGCTGATACTACAATCAATTGCAAGCAGTAAACTACAAGCACTTGCACTTCTAGCTTACTTGCAAGTAAACTACAAGCACTTGCAAGAATTGTAAACTACAAGCACTTGCAGATGACTACAAGCACTTGCGATACTGGAAGCACTTGCTGGTAAACTACAAGCACTTGCTGAAACTACAAGCACTTGCAGAGTAAACTACAAGCGCTTGCAGTAGGCTCAAGCACTTGCAGAGTAAACTACAAGCGCTTTGTAGTAAACTACAAGCACTTGCAGAGTAAACTACAAGCACTTGCAAAGTCAAACTAAACACTTGCAGATAAACTAGGCGCACGTAAGCTGCAACCTTGCACCGATAAACTACAAGCACTTGCATTACTATAAAGGCACTTGCAGGTGAAACTACAACGCTTTGCGTACTACAAGCACTTGCAGTAAACTACAAGCGCAGAGTGGAGCTACAACGCGCACTAGGCTACAAACGGCGCAGAGTAAGGCTGGCGCGCAGGTAAACCTGCTTGCAGGTAAACTACAGCAGCTGATGCACAAGCTTGCAGAGTGGAAACTACAAAGCACTTGCAGGAAGTAGGCTACAAACACGAGTAAACTAAACACTTACAGAGTAAACTACAAGCACTTGCTGAAGTAAACTACAAACACGCTTGCAGAGTAAACTACAAGCACTAGTAGTTGCAACTGTAAACATCAATTATTTAATTATTGTCAATATTGTGACAATGATAATAACAAGTTAATGTTACATTGATATGTACTTTATATGTTATTAATTATGTACGTATAAAGAACAGTGAGTGGCAACGTACCATCCTAGAGTGTAACATTCCAGCAAGTTATTAATTATGTACTTATAAAGAACAGTGAGTAGTAACGTACCATCCTGGAGTGTAACAGTCCAGCAAGTTATTAATTATGTACGTATAAAGAACAGTGAGTGGTAACGTACCATCCTGGAGTGTAACATTCCAGCAAGTTATTAATTATGTACTTATAAAGAACAGTGAGTGGTAACGTACCATCCTGGAGTGAAACATTCCAGCAAGTTATTAATTATGTACGTATAAAGAACAGTGAGTGGTAACGTACCATCCTGGAGTGTAACATTCCAGCAAGTTATTAATTATGTACGTATAAAGAACAGTGAGTTGTAACGTACCATCCTGCAGTGTAACATTCCAGCAAGTTATTAATTATGTACGTATAAAGAACATTGAGTGGTAACGTACCATCCTGGAGCGTAACATTCCAGCAAGTTATTAATTATGTACGTATAAAGAACAGTGAGTGGTAACGTACCATCCTGGAGTGTAACATTCCAGCAAGTTATTAATTATGTACTTATAAAGAACAGTGATGGTAACGTACCATCCTGGAGTAACATTCCAGCAAGTTATTAATTATGTACATATAAAGAACAGTGAGTGGTAACGTACCATCCTAGAGTAACATTCCAGCAAGTTGTTAATCATGTACGTATAAAGAACATGGAGTGGCAACGTACCATCCTGGAGTAACATTCCAGCAAGTTATTAATTATGTACGTATAAAGAACAGTGAGTGGCAACGTACCATCCTGGAGTGTAACATTCCAGCAAGTTATTAATTATGTACGTATAAAGAACAGTGAGTGGCAACGTACCATCCTGGAGTGTAACATTCCAGCAAGTTATTAATTATGTACGTATAAAGAACAGTGAGTGGCAACGTACCATCCTGGAGTGTAACATTCCAGCAAGTTATTAATTATGTACGTATAAAGAACAGTGAGTGGTAACGTACCATCCTGGAGTGTAACATTCCAGCAAGTTATTAATTATGTACGTATAAAGAACAGTGAGTGGCAACGTACCATCCTGGAGTGTAACATTCCAGCAAGTTATTAATTATGTACGTATAAAGAACAGTGAGTGGAACGTACCATCCTGGAGTGTAACATTCCAGCAAGTTATTAATTATGTACGTATAAAGAACAGTGAGTGGTAACGTACCATCTTGGAGCGTAACATTCCAGCAAGTTATTAATTATGTACGTATAAAGAACAGTGAGTGGTAACGTACCATCCTGGAGTGTAACATTCCAGCAGGTTGTTGGTGCACCATAACCTGCACTAGTCCCAGCTGCTACATTAACTGTCACGTTTGTGTAGGGTTTAAAGTTTGTCAGTTTTATTGTGTTTCTGTCGTTGAAGGTTTCATTAGATCCTTGTTCATCACTCCACAGGACGTCCCATGACCAGCTGATCAAGTGGTCA
>NW_027197203.1:0-66449 GCF_038502225.1 Cherax quadricarinatus | reverse complement strand
CAAGGCTAGGTTACACAATTTGTCTTGGCTCATTGTTGAACGGAGCTGGTTTTTCACTCTTTTCAAAACAGAAAATGAACGTTCTCCTTCACAGTTAGTAGCTGGAAGTGTTAGGTAAAGGCGATACACTATGTCAACATTAGGGAAGGTTTCTGAGATACCTGCATTTCTTAAATGTTTCAAAGCAGCTGAGGGCGCACATTTTTCAGGTGGAGCTTTAATCTGATTCATATACCCAGAAAAATGAACTATTTCTTCAACAAATGTATCCTGAACATCTGCTGAAAGGTGTTGTTGCAACTTTAATGCAACTTCTCTCAATTCTGCATCTGGCATAGTAGTAATTTTGAACAGAAATCCAAACTTGTCATTGAGATTCTGGTAGATTTCTTTTCTTTTCTTAAATTCTGTAATCAGTGAATCCAGAATGACGAAGTATGTAGCTGTCTTACATTTCTGCCTTGGTAGCAACACAATTTCATTGTCTGGCTCTTCAAAATTGCGTTTCCTCTTCCTTGACCGCTGATGATCAGCCGGGTAACTGTAGTCTTTCACCAGCAGTTTAGCTTTCTCTTCAAACATTTCAAAAGCTTCATCATTGCGAAGTGAGCTTACAAATTCCACTAAGCCTGCATAGAGGTTAGCACAAGTAGCCATTTCAATTTCAATTTTCTGAAGTGTCTTGTTCGTGGCATTTAACCGTTCCAGTATACAGTCCCAAAGCACACAGAGTAAGGCCAATTCAAAATCTTCCAATTTTGATGCTAAGCTGGCTGCTTCGCTTCTTGTAGTTGCTGTCTGGTCTTCATCCTCTGCTATTTGGATCAAAGCAGAACGTATTTCAGCAAAGCTGTCTTTCAAAGCATGTGTTGCATCATGCTGCGCTGACCACCTTGTTGTTGATAATGATTTGATGACATCTCCATGAATGGTTGACTTGAGTATACTCCACCGATGCGTTGAAGCAGAGAAAAAAATTAAAGAGTGCTTGTAAAAGTCCAAAAAATGAAACTGCAGCGACACAACACTCCGCAGCACATGACCCAACAAGATTAAGAGAATGTGCTGAGCAGGGCACATATTCAGCAAGTGGGTTGATTTGCTTGATACGGGCTTGCAATCCATTATATTTACCCGACATGTTACTTGCATTGTCGTAGCTCTGGCCACGGCAATCCATAATTGAGAGTTCATGTTCAACAGAGTATCCAGTACTACATTCATCATTGTTTCTCCATCATGGCCTGAAAGAAGAATGAATTTTATAAAGGGCTCTACAGGCTTACCACTGGAGTCGACAAAGCGAACAATGAATGTCAATTGATCTGTATGTGAAATATCTGGTGTTGAATCTACACTTATTGCAAAGTATTTTGCAGTTTTCACAGCTGCTATGATGTTATTGAGGACCTTCTTAGTCATCAGTTCAATAAATTCATTGCATATAGTAGATGACATGTAAGATACAGTGCCTCTTCCTGCATTCCCAAGGCGTGACACATGATTTGCTAAGAATGGATCGAATTGTGCTAACAGTTCTATGATCCCTAGGAAATTGCCATTGTTTTCCGAACCAAAAACCTCATTTTCTCCACGGAAAGCAAGTCCTCTTAGAGCTAAGAATTTTACAACAGCAACAACTCTTTCTAGAACTTTTCTCCAATAAGTGCGCTCTTTTTCAGTTTGATTTTCCAAATGAGAATCCAATAAGCCTTTTTTCTGTGCACGAAATACACTGGCTAAAATGCAGCTCCTGTGAGTGGTGCTGTTTTCATGTTCCTCGAAACGCTTGGAATTTTTCCAGTCATTGAACCCCTGTGTGAAGGTATTTTCTTTGGTAGAAAATAGCTTGCATGCTGAAATGTCCGTTGAGACATTGAGAGGAGACACAAAAGAAGTAGATGCTGGCTGAGAAATAATGGAGGGAGGGCTTCCTGTATGATCTGACGTATCTGCAGATTCAACTGTACTGGTAACATCAGAAACTGTTTTCGTGAGCATGTCTGTGATCTTTCTGCAGCTTCCTACATCTTTCTTTTTCTGTTCTTCTTCTTGAATTTTCTTCTTTCTTTTCTGTGACCCACTCGCATAAGAACGTCCAACATCACGTTCACGAGATGCCATAATGAGGATGTATCACTCTCTGTAATCATGCAAATACAAATTTTTCATTATCAATTATTATTAATTTTTTAATTATTATTAAATTTTTTTTTCTGTCAATTGGGGGGGATATGGCCCTTGTAGCCCCCTTTCCTCTGGCTGCGCATCTAAAAATTCAAAACGTTACCAGAAAGGAGTCATATACAGAACTTTTACCATAGATTAGGTTAGTGATTTGGGCTACGAATATTTTACTAATTCATCCTCCTTGATCTCCAATTTACTTAAACAGAAATCATACTGAGTCCAAGAACAATGCACAATGGTATTTATATTACCATTTTCATAACTAAACTAATCATTATGTTTTGCATGATATATGGCCTACCACCATAGATAAGGACATGAGAATTAAAGAATGCATGGACAATTTTCAGTTTCACCCAACCAACGATTTTCTGATGTGGCTTATGCGTTTCTGGGGAAATATGTAGTAAATTAATTGATGTTCTACATCACTTCCGTCGCAACTTGAAAACTAAGCATTTGCGACGGAAGTGATGTAGAACATCAATCAATTGAGATCTGTTATTGAAATGATAAAGACTTAAAGACAGGACAAAGTGCTTTTAAAACCTACAAACGGAAGTCAGTTTGCGTTTTTAGGTTTTTCTTTATAGTATTTTTACCAAAAATGTGTCTTTACTGGTCCATGCGTCTTTACTGGTCAAGTAACCCTATCAGGTACCTCCCTTAACATTTAGAGGCGAAAACAAACATTTATCCATACACATCAATGTCTATCAACAACACTTCAGTTAATTTGTCACAGTACAAGTCTAGATAACGTGTAATTACTACAGAAAATTGGAGAGGAATCTCCCATACTTACCCATTAGCGGGAAAACACAGCTGTTCTGATGTAAACAAAGGCGTGTTGAGTGTTGCCATCTATGGTTAGGTTTATTTATTTTTATTTTATTTTATTTCATTATTTATTTTTGTTTTGATTAATTTTTAAAAATCAATTTTACTCTCCAAACACTTGAACTTTTTAGGTAGGGACCCCTTTGCACTTGCACCATGTGCGCAGTCTTGGATGAGCCCCTGAACCCCTTGGACCGCGGGGCCCCCAAATGCGCGGAGCCCTAGGCAAATGCCAAGTTTGCCTATGTGGTAATCCGGCCCTGAATGTTGTAAATAAAATTCTACCGGGAGACCATCAATTCCCGGAGCTTTCCCCTTCCTCATTCCCCTTAATGCATTCTCTATTTCCTCTGCTGTAATAATCCCACCTAAAGCCTTTCTATCGCTATTTCCTAAATTACACATTACATATGTACACACCTTGTCTAACGCCACGGCACCCACCCCCACACTTGTCCAGTACTTCTCATACCAATCCTCTGCATATGCACACATCCCCTTCGTGGTTTGTACCTCCTGCCCTGCTCTATAATTCCCAACCATCTCTGTTACCTTTAAACATGGAATAGCCGTCACCACCTGCCTTTGCTTTTGATGCCACAAAACACACACAGACGGTTTGTCACCCCAAAGCACTTCTTCCACCCCTGCCTGCACCCTTACAGCTTGAAACCTTTAATTTTCCAACACCCTCAACCTCCCCTTTATTTCAGCTATTTCATCCATAAGAAAATTATTCCCAACCACCCCCCGCCCATAGCAACCCCTTAACCTATCCTCTAAATAGTTAGCCAGTCCATATTTTAAATAATTAATACGTTTTCCTTCCTTCACATAAAACTTTCTAATCCTTTCTTTTGCAACACAATCCCACCATGTCACGATGTCATCCACTCCCTGTTCTTCCTCACTAAGCTCCCTCCATAGGGCTGAAAACCCCTCCAACCCCTCTTCATCTCCTAACACACTTATATTTAATTTCCAATAACTTCTACATATTTCCGCGAGCGTCCCCCACCCAACCTCCACGACCACTGCCCTATGATCTGACATTGTAGCCTCAACAGTACTGAAAGATTTCACATCCACTCCCTGAGAAAGGTACACTCTATCTAGTCTCGCCGCATAACACTCCTAACAAACGTATATTCAGTCTCCCACACCGCCCCCCCAAAGGCATCACATAACCTGACATCCCTTAACAATTCCCTAAGAGCCACAGACATATATCCAGCCCCTTTTGGGTCCACATCAGCCAGCCTGATTACACTATTCCAGTCCCCACCAACTATTGCCACCTCTGGCAGTGCACTTAAGAAAAACACAAGATCCTCACACACAAAATCATTCTTTACCTGTATGTTATTTTCTGCTGGCACATACACACTCACAAAAGACACATGCTTACCCATCCACCACCCATCCACATGCAACACCCTCCCTCCCCCTCCCCCCTCGCTTCTCTGCAAAACAAACGGGCTCGTCTCCCTTATTAAAATACCCACACCACCTTTTAGACAAGGAGATGGCAGGGTAACTACTCAAAATCCTGTCACCTCCAACACCCTACCCTCTTTAAAATTTTGCTCCTGCAGGAACACAACATCCACTCAAGATTTATTCAGTAAATTACGAAACCAATCTCTCTTCATACTGCTACATAACCCATTAACGTTTACAGACATACGCCTAAGGCCTATTAAAGTTTCCACCCCTGCCTCCTCTCATCACTCTTTACAACTCCAGAGCTTGACTTTATGTTTGACACCTTCAGAGTGCTCTCTTTCCCCTCCTTCTTCCAGTGCCTCCTATCATGGCTACCACCACCTACACCACTACCTTCACACTCCACCTCAGTCTGTTTCCCAGGCCTTTGTGCAGGTATTAGGGTACCCCTCTGCTGTTTGCAGGTGAGCTATCATGTACCAACATGGCACTGAGTGTGAGGCATCGCATAAATACCATCGGCATAGAGCTGCTTCGTGGGGCAATTTCGCCCACTTCAGCGCAGGTGTTACTCCTGACCATTGTTAGGGAGATGTATGGTATCCAGGACGATGAGGTGTATGGTGTTGCCCTCAATGGAGCATATAGTATCTTCGTTAAACTGAATTCTACATCTGTGTACGAGTCATTGGTGCATAGATTTCAAGACGTGAGTCTTGATGCTACTCCAGCAGTGAAGGTGCGCTTGATTGACGTATCCTGCCACTGTATGTGGGTCAAGCTCTGTAATGTACCATTCGAGGCAGATGAGGCTGACATGCGAAGTGTTTTTGAGGCATATGGAGCCGTGCATCTGGCACAGCAAGGCAAGTGAGCTGCAGGTGCTTATATGGGCCGTCTAGAAGGGACATTTACCCTGAAGATGACATTAAGACATTCCATATTGTCTTATGTCATATTGAAGGACTTTAGAACGCAGGTTCTTGTATCATACGCTGGACAGAGACGTACGTGCAGGTTATGTGGGGAGTACGATCATTTGGCAGCTATGTGTGTGAAGCAGCAGAGGGTGCCTGCACAAACTAGTGGAGCCCCTGTTACCAGTGTGTACGCTGTTGCTACGAGCCACACGCAAAAGCACGAGCGTGGGCGATTGTGGAGTGAGGTGGTAGAGCCTCTCGAGAAGCCTGGCGTGTGTGAGGCAAACTGTGACTCACCAGAAACCAACATTTTGAGGGAGCCGATTGCAGAAGTGTGTGTGCAGGAGGAGGTAGAGGCGATTGAGGAAGAGCTTGAGGAGGTGTTGAGGACTTTTTCACCGGCTGAAGAGGAGGAGGATGTACCCGCAGGGGTGCAAAACACCAAGTTGACAGCGAAGGAATGTGCCATGCAAACACATAGCAGGTAAGACGTGGAGAGCGGTGTAGGAGAAACGTCGCCGTGTTTCATGGGACGAAGCATGGTGGAGGTTGAGGTCCATCGTGCAGCCTCCTTAGAGGATAACATGGAGGACGAGGTCATCACAAGGAAGAGAGCGGCGGCATCAGACTCTGATGATGTCCTGACGCCGGAGCAGAAACCTGGGAGGGTTGATGGATTTCGTCGTGGTAGCCAAGATAATAGGCACTGGAGGAAGGGGGAAGGGAGGGAAGGTGATGTGAAGACTTGTAGATACCCAGGTGCAGGTGGACCTGGGAAGATTGGAGAAAAGAGGCAGGGGTGTATGACTATGAATGTGAATGGACTGAGTAAGGGTGTAAAAAGGGAATGGTTTAGAATGCTTCTGCTCAAATTTAGAGTAGATATAGTGTTTCTTCAGGAGCACAATTTCAAGGAGGGGAAAGTGCTTGAAGTGGTAGGGTTTCAGGTGGTGACTCTGCCATCTGTATGTCTGAAAGGTGGTGTGGGCATCATGATCATGGAGGCGAGCCCTTTTGTGTTGTTAAGAAGTGAGGGGGAGGGGGAGAGTATTGCATATGGATGGGTGGTGGATGGGGAAGAGGGTATCCTTTGTAAGTGTGTATGCACCGGCAGAAAATGATGTGAGAGTAAAGAGGGATTTTGTATTTGAAGAACTAGTTTTCTTCTTACATGGTTTACCTGCAGTGGCCATCGTTGGTGGGGACTGGAACTGCATGATTAGGAGGGCTGACATGGAACCAAAAGGGGCGGGGCATGTATCAGTGACCTTGTGAGATCTCTTGAGAGATATTCAGTTGCAGGATGTGGTTGGAGGAGGGGCGTGGGAGGTAGAGCACACTTTTGTAAGAAGGGGTTACGCGGCTAGGTTGGATAGGCTGTTTCTATCTCAAGGGGTTTCGTTGACATTTTTCCGTACAAGAGAAGTAGCTTATTCGGATCATCGGGTGGTAGTAGCAGAGGTGGGGTGGGAGTCACTAGCAGGTATCTCTAGAGGATATTGGAACTTAAATACGAGTGTGTTAGGCGAGGGGTTAAGTGCAGAGGTAAATGGGTTGGAGGATGTGGTGATGTGGTGGGATGGTGTGGCTAAAGAACGGATTAAGCAATATTACGTAAGAGAAGGGAAACGCATCAATTCTTTAAAATATGGGCTTGCCAACTATTTGGAGGACAGGTTACGGGGTTGTTATGCGAGGGGGCGGTGGCGGATATTTATCCTATGGATGACATTATGACAATTAAAGGGAGGCTGTGCGAGGTACAGGATGAGAGGTTCCAAGCGGTGTGGGTACAGGCAGAGATGGAAGAGGTGTTATGGGGTGATAGACCCTCATCGTGTGTATTGCATAGGCAAAAACAACAACAGCAGGCAATGGTTATTCCATGGTTGGAGGTTCATAAGCCGATAGAGGGGTACAGGGAGGGGCAGGTCATACATGCTATGGAAGGAATGGGGGCGTTTGCGGATAAGTGGTATGAGATGTACTGGCAATGAGAAGGGGTAGAGGCTGGGGTTTTAGAACAGGTGTGTGGGAGAGTAATATGTCAGTTGCGTAACAGTGATAGGGAAGCACTGGGTGGGGAAATAACTGAGGGGGAAATATGGAGGGCTTTAAGTGGAATGTGAGAGGGCAAAGCACCAGGAATTGATGGACTCCCGGCAGACTTTCATCAGCAGCATTGGGAGCTAATGAGCCTTTTTTTGGTTAGGATATTAAATTGCATGATGGAGAGAGATGAGTTGGGAGACAAGCAGGCAACGGCTGCCGTAGTCTTGGTACCGAAGGGTAAGGGGCAGCATACGCTTTGGGATTACTGGGCGATCTCGTTGTTATGCATGGATTGTAAGTTGTTTGCTAAGATTTTGGGGAATCGGTTTTAGTGCGTGGTGGGGCGGGTAGTATCGAAAACTCAGTTTGGTTTGCCAGGGAGGTCTATGGTGGAGGGGCATGGGTTACTTAGGGATTTCGTGGAAGCAAAAGGAGGGGAAGGGGGAGGTTTGGTGGCACTCGATTGGCAAGGGGCATATGATAGAGTGGACAGAGAAGCATTCAGAACCATCCTCAGGGGACAGTGGTTTGGGGAAGAAATAGTGGGTTGGGTTGAGGTGTTGTACCGAGGTGCAATGGCGAGGGTACAGATTAATGGTCGATTGGGTGGGAAGATTGTAATGGGTAGGGGACTTAGCCAGGGGTGTCCAATGTCACAATTATCGTTTGCGTGCGTACAGGATCTCTTTTATAGATTGGTGGAGCAGCATATGTGCAATGGAGAGGGAGCAGGGAGCTGGGTTGCGAGGGTCTGGCCAGTCTTAATAGGGTTTGTAGATGATACTACTATTCTGCTTAGGGAGGGGATGTCAATGGATACATTAGATGGGGTAGTACAAATGTTTGCAGGGACGACTGGTATGAGGGTGAATTCAGACAAGTCCATGGTTATGGGGTTAGCAACTTGGGTGGGAAGGGTTGAGTGGGGTAGTGCAGTCGTGAGGACGCAGGTGAATTCGTTAAAAATTTGTGGTCTTATCTATGCGGACGATCTAGCTGTGGCACGCGTGGAAAACTCGATTAGGATGGTAGACAGGATTCAGGGATGCTTGGGTGCATTGTGACCTTATCATTTGACCCATGTGCAGCGTACCATTGTTATTAACATCTTACTGTATAGCAAAGTATGGCACGTGGCAGCCATATTCCCATTAACTGGGCCGGCAGTAACGAACATATTTAGGAGGGTTTTTAAATTCTTGTGGGGTTCGGGCTGTGATTGGCTTAAAAGGGACGTGGTAATGTTACCTGTAAGTCAGGGGGGGCTGGGATTGCTGGACCTAAATCGGAGGGTCAAATGTGTCTTCATTAAAAGGGAGGTGATGGGTGGGGGGGGTTTGGCCAGGATCCACAATAGATTACAACGGATGTATACAGGAGTTGAGTTGCATGAGTGTGAAACTGTTTTGAGGGCTATGACGTGGGATCGAGAGCCGGCAAAGGTCAAAATAGGTAGGTTGTGTAGATTGTTAGCAGAGAGGGTTGTAGCGCCTGTAGAGGGAATTTTCCCCATGTATACATGGGGAAGTATATGGAATAGGTTGAGTAGGATGGGGTTGCAACCTCGTGTTCGGGATATAATGTATCGTTTTCTGCACAGCATTTTACCATCGGGTGTGGTTCTATGGGATAGACGAGTGGTTGATGGGGGGGATGTTCGGGATATGTGGTGGGGAGGAGTCAGCTTTTCATGTAGTATATTTTTGTGATGGACTGAGGATTGTCAAGGGGTGGTTAAATAGGGTGATATATAGGATAGGAGGTCAAGGAATTTCTGTATTGAGAACATTAAGTCTCGACGTGGGGGGTTGGGATGAAAGTGTCATCAGAGCTGTGGGGTACATTATAGTAGATTATATATAAATAGTGTGGAGATTGCGGGGGAAACAGGTTAGTGAGGTGAAGAGGAGGGTGTTAGCGGTAACGTTCTATAAAACAGTATGTAGAAATAAGGAAATTTATGAGAGGAGGTGGGTGAGGGATTTTTCAGAGGGATATAGGCAACTTACCTTACAGGTTTTATTAGACTTGTAATGTATGAGGGAGGGGAGGGTACGACTGGAGAGTGTTGCTGGGGTAGGGAAGTCATGGGTGGAAACAGGGTCGCCTCCCTGGTTATGGATGACAACAAATGTTTGCGTGTCTATTGGATGTGTGATTCATTATTATCATTAAAGATTAGCCGGTATTCTCCCGGCCTGGGCCTTTTCCAAGTGGTGGCCCGGCCTTGGCTCCCTCTTCAGGGAGTGTCTGAGACCTAAGTCTCCCATGGGAGGAGGCACAACTACCTCCTCATCTTTGGGACCAATTGTCCCCAGGCCTAACCACAAGCTAGGCGTCTCTGGTCTGCCATCCCCGCCCCAAGGGGGCAAATGGGAATGACAGTCTTATGAGCTAAAGGCTCGGGCTCATGCACCTACCCTACCCTAGAAGGGTTAGGCATGGTATCAATTGGATGAGTGATGCGTGAGTCAATAATGTATGGACCACGGGTGCAAGCGTCTGTGGAGCTGGCCAGTTTCTTGTGTGTCATGGATTATGCACTCTTCATATAGTACTTAAGTTCCTTCAAGGTAGTAGTGAATGATGAGGTATAAATGGGGGGGGGAGGTCTTTGCCTCTATCACTGTGCAGAGTGAGGAGTAGGGCAGTATATTGTGTTGGAAGTGATGGACAGTTGCTTGTTCAGTGTGTTGTAATATAATGATATAATGTGTAGATAATAAGCATATTATTGTATATAGAAAGATGAGACTACGTACAAGTTGTACTTGGACTTGTACTGTGAGAATTACTCTCTTATGCCTGATATGTTAAGACGGATTTATCAACTGTGATCCATTCAAATTAGATTTATTATTATGTTCTTATCTATGTACATAAGATAAGATAAGATTTCGTTCGAATTTTTAACCCCGGAGGGTTAGCCACCCAGGATAACCCAAGAAAGTCAGTGCGTCATCGAGGACTGTCTAACTTATTTCCATTGGGGTCCTTAATCTTGTCCCCCAGGATGCGACCCACACCAGTCCACTAACACCCAGGTACCTATTTGCTGGTAGGTGAACAGGACAACAGGTGTAAGGAAACGTGTCGAAATGTTTCCACCCCGCCGGGAATCGAACCCGGGCCCTCCGTGTGTGAAGCGGGAGCTTTAGCCACCAGGCCACCGGGCCATCGGGCCAACAGGCCACCGGGCCACATAGCAGTCTTAAGTCATATGATGTGAGTTGTGTGTTTTTTTTTTTTTTTATTCACCGGTATTCTCCCGGCCCGGGTCTTTTCCAAGTAGTGGTGACCCGGCCTTGGCTCCCTATCTGGGGAGTGTCTCGAGACTTAAGTCTCCCATGGGAGGAGGTACAGTACCTCCTCATCTTTGGGACCAAGTGTCCCCAGGCCTAGCCACATTCCCCGCCCTCACGGGGCTCGTAGGGAGAAGCTAGGCCTCTGGTCTGCCATCTACCCCGCCTCAAAGGGGCTCGTGGGGATGGCAGTCTTATGAGCTGCAGATGGTAGCAAGCTCAGGCCTCTCTTGGCCTTCATAGCCGCTACATGGCTGGGTTTTATACTTTATACCTTTGTATTCTGTGATGTTTTTCAAACATAAAGTTTTTATTTATATACTACGTTGAATGAATAGCGTTACATGCTAAGATAATTGCACATAAGTTGCCTTTGAGAGTTGACATTCATTGTTGCAACCTTCTTAGAAAATTAAACTTTTGAAGTGTATTTTCTTTCACCAGGTTGAGGTGTCATTGTGTTTAAGTAAAGACATGTATCCCATTGTAAATATTGTTATTAATATTTGTGTCTATGGTGTTACTGCATCACGCATGATAGTGTAATTACTATGTATCCTTTAATGTCAAGTTAAGATGCAATCAGGTTGGTGATGGTTATATTTTGCGGGAGGGGAAATTCTGCTAAAAGTTTAAGCCTTCAGAGGTATAATTCTGGTGTAACTGGGTGTACATGGTGTGTGGTGATAGGGTGTTAGAACACTTTTGTCTGGTGTGATCTTTTTGTAAGGGTAGTTAGTTTAATAAGGGTAAATGGGAATTTGTGATTTAACTCATTTTGTGTACCTTTTAATATAATCTCCACCTTGTATTGTAACGTTTTAAATAAAATATATATATAAAAAAAAAACTTTAGGGTTAAGAGCCTGAGCTTGCTACCATCTGCAGCTCATAAGACTGCCATCCCCACGAGCCCCTTTGAGGCGGGGTAGATGGCAGACCAGAGGCCTAGCTTCTCTCTACGAGCCCCGTGAGGGCGGGGAATGTGGCTAGGCCTGGGGACACTTGGTCCCAAAGATGAGGAGGTACTGTACCTCCTCCCATGGGAGACTTAAGTCTCGAGACACTCCCCAGATAGGGAGCCAAGGCCGGGTCACCACTACTTGGAAAAGACCCGGGCCGGGAGAATACCGGGGAATAAAAAAAAAAAAAGGGTTAAGACATGGCCCAGTTCTACACTCCTCTCTAGCGCTAAACGTCACATGTCCCGTCCTCCTCGCTTACCCCATCGGAGTCCCAACAGAAGAGCCTGAATTTCTCTTCTCAATATCTGTCCCACGATCGCCATCGCTGCTGGGTTAAGCTCTGGCTCTATTTCTATGACTAAGAACACTCCTCTCCAGCACTATTCTTCGCCTGTCCCGTCTTCCCCGCTCATCCCATTTGGGATCTTACCTGAACTTTCGTTTGTTGCTTCTCGTTAGTGTGACTTTGTAAATGGTCCAAGTCGGACCGAATAAATAAGTTTATTCAGATATACACAAATACAGTTACATAGAATTTATTATTATTAAAGATTCGCCGGTATTCTCCCGGCCCGGGCCTTTTCCAAGTGGTGGCCCGGCCTTGGCTCCCTCTTTAGTTAGTGTCTGAGACCTAAGTCTCCCCTGGGAGGAGGCACAAGTACCTCCTCATCTTTGGGACCAACTGTCCCCAGGCCTAGCCACAAGCTATTGTCCTAATGGTTCAGTTACATAACAATATGTATTACATAACAATGGTGATATAGAAAAGTCACAAAGACATACAAAATTACTACAAAACCATAAGAATAAACTTAGTCTCAAAATCCAACACATGTAAGCCTTTACACATTTAAACATGCAATTCCAGTGTTAAAACAATAACACAGCTTCAACTATGACATTCAAGCTCTATACAGCTTATATGGACATTACATAGTACTATTGACAACAGTACAATACAACATAAAATATAACCATGACATAAGTAACACATAAAGACTGTGCCTAGCACGCACCTAACCACAAAAACCTATAACACCACTGTTGCCCAACTTTATTACACTATCTGACGTGCATTAACCTCTTTACTCTCAAAACAAAACTGAATTGCAGAACACCAGTGACGAACAATAATGCACAGACATTAATACAAACATATCACATCATATCTCTGGACACCGTGCATGATCACAGCATCAACACTATGCAGTGCAAGGCACCAGAAAAACAAGTTGGAGCAAATACATGCAATTATTATAGCAAATCTCCAAATTACAATGTCATTACCGTAAATCAATATTACCACACACAATATGTATAATAAGTATAAAGTCCAGTCACACAAAAACTGGCCAGCTCCACAGGTGCTAGCACCCGTGGTCCACATATTATTCACTCATGCATCACTCATCCAACACTCTCGCAAAACTTTTGTTATCCATTACCAGGGAGGCAACCCTGTTTTCACCCCTGACTTCCCTACCCCACCAACACTTTCCAATCATACCCTCCCCTCCCTCGTCTATTACAAGTCTAATAAAACCTGTAACGTAAGTTGCCTATATCCCTCTGAAAAATCCTTCACCCACCTCCTCCCATAAATTTCCTTATTTCTACATACCGTTTTATAGAACGTTAACGCTAACACCCTCCTCTTCACCTCAGTAACCTGTTTGCCCCGCAATCCCCACACTATATAGATATAATCTGCCATAATGTACCCCACAGCTCTGATTACACTTTCCTCCCAACCCCCCACGTCGAGACTTAATGCTCTCAATACAGAAATTCCTTTACCTCCTATCCTATTTATCACCCTATTTAACCACCCCTTGACACTCCTCAGTCCATCACAAAAATATACTACATGAAAAGCCGACTCCTCCCCACCACATATCCCACACTCCCCCCCCGTCAACGACTCGTCTATCCCGTAGAACCACACCCGACGGTAAAATGCCATGCAGAAAACGATACATTACATCCCGAACACGAGGTTGCAACCTCATCCTACTCAACCTATTCCATATACTTCCCCATGCATACATGGGGAAAATTCCCTCTACAGGCGCTACAACCCTCCCGGCTAACAATCTACACAACCTACCTATTTTAACCTTTGCTGGCTCTCGATCCCACGCCAGAGCCCTCAACACATTTTCACACTCATGCAACTCAACTCCTGTATACATCCGTTGCAATCTGTTATGGATCCTGGCCAAACCCCCCCCACCCACACTTTCCCTCATCACCTCCCTTTTAATGAAGACACATTTGACCCTCCGCTTTAAGTCCAGCAATCCCAGCCCCCCCTTACTTACAGGTAACATTACCACATCTCTCTTAATCCAATCACAGCTCGAACCCCACAAGAATTTAAAAACCTTCCTAAGTATGTTCGTTATTGCTGGCCCAGTTAATGGGAACACGGCTGCCACGTGCCATACTTTGCTATACAGTAAGATATTAACAACAATGGCACGCTGCACAAGGGTCAAATGATAAGGTCGCAATGCACCCAAGCGTCCCTGAATCCTTTCTACCATCCTAAGCGAGTTTTCCATGCGTGCCACAGGTAGATCGTCTGCATAAATAAGACCGCAGATTTTTAACGAATGCACCTGCCTCCTCACAACTGCACTACCCCAATCAACCCTACCCGCCCAAGCTCCTAACCCCATGACCATCGATTTATCTGAATTTACCCTCATACCAGTTGCCCCTGCGAACATTTGTACTACCCCGTCTAATGTGTCCATTGACATCCCCTCCCTGATCAGAACAGTTGTATCATCCACATACCCAATTAAAACTGGCCAAACCCTCGCAACCTCACACCCTGGTCCCTCTACGTGACACATACGCTGCTCCATCAATCTATAAAAGGGGTCCTGTACGCACGCAAACAATAATTGTGACATAGGACACCCCTGCCTAAGTCCCCTACCCATTACAATCTTCCCACCCAATCGACCATTAATCTGTACCCTCGCCATTGCACCTCCATACAACGCCTCAACCCAGCCCACTATTTCTTCCCCAAACCCCTGACCCCTGAGGATGGCTTTCAATGCTTTCCGATCCACTCTATCGTATGCCCCTTGCCAATCGAGCGCCACCAAACCTCCCTCCCTCCCCCCCCCCTTTTGCCTCCACGAAATCCCTAAGTAACCCATGCCCCTCCACCATAGACCTCCCTGGCAAACCAAACTGAGTTTTTGATACTACCCGCCCTACCACACACTTGACCCGATTTCCCAAAATCTTCGCAAACAATTTATAATCTGCGCATAACAACGAGATCGCCCGGTAATCCCGAAGCGTATGCTGCCCCTTACCCTTCGGTACCAATACAACGACAGCCGTTGCCTGCTTCTCACCCAGCTCACCTCTCTCCTTCATGCAATTTAATAACCTAACCAGAAAATGCCTCAATAATTCCCAATGCTGCTGATAAAACTCTGCCGGGAGTCCATCAATTCCCGGTGCTTTGCCCTTTCGCATTCCACTTAAAGCCCTCCATATTTCCCCCTCAGTTATTTCCCCACCCAGTGCTTCCCTATCACTGTTACGCAACTGACATACCACACTCCCACACACCTGTTCTAAAACCCCATCCTCTACCCCTTCTCGTTGCCAGTACTTCTCATACCACTTGTCAGCAAACGCCCCCATTCCTTCCGTAGCTTGTATGACCTGCCCCTCCCTGTACCCTCCTATCGATTCATGAACCTCCAACCATGGAATAGTCATTGCCTGCTGTCTTTGTTTCTGCCTACGCAATACGCACGATGAAGGTCTATCGCCCCATAACACCTCTTCCACCCCCGCCTGTACCCTCACCGCTTGGAACCTCTCATCCTGTACCTCACGCAGCCTCCCTTTAATTGCCATAATTTCATCCATTGGATAAGTGCCCGCCACCGCCCCCCTCGCATAACAACCCCGTAATCTATCCTCCAAATAGTTAGCAAGCCCATATTTTAAAGAATTGATACGTTTCCCTTCCTTTACGTAATATTGCTTAATCCGTTCTTTAGCCACACCATCCCACCACATCACCACATCCTCTACCCCTTTTATCTCTGCACGTAACCCCTCCCACAGCGTTGCAAATCCCTCTATCCCCTCCTCATCACCTAACACACTTGTATTTAATTTCCAATATCCCCTAGATATACCTGCTAGTGACTCCCACGCCACCTCTGCTACTACCGCCCGATGATCCGAATAAGCTACTTCTATTGTACGGAAAAATGTCAACCCAACCCCTTGAGATATATACAGCCTATCCAACCTAGCAGCGTAACCCCGTCTTACAAAAGTGTGCTCTACCTCCCACGCCCCTCCTCCAACCGCATCCCGCAACTGAATATCCCTCAAAAGATCTCGCAAGGCCGCCGACACGTGCCCCGCCCCTTTTGGTTCCACGTCAGCCCTCCTAATAACGCAGTTCCAGTCGCCACCAACGATGGCCACTGCAGGTAAACCACGTAAGAAGAAAACTAGTTCTTCACATACAAAATCCCTTTTTACCCTCACATCATTTTCCGCTGGTGCATACACACATACAAAAGATACCCGCTGTCCCATCCACCACCCATCCACGCGCAATACTCTTCCCCCTCCCCCCCCTCACTTCTTAGCAACACAAACGGGCTTGCCTCCCTGATCAATATACCCACACCACCTTTCAGACGTGCAGATGGCAGAGTCATGACCTGAAACCCCTCCACCTCGAGCACTCTTCCCTCCTTGAAATTGTGTTCTTGCAGGAACACTACATCCACCCTATATTTATACAGAAACATTCGAAACCATTCCTTCTTCACACTATTACACAGTCCATTTACGTTCACAGTCATACACCTAAGGCCTCTTTATAGTTTCCAACCCTTCCTCCTCTCTTCATTCATCCCAGGGCCTCCTGCCCCAGAGCCAGCACAAGGCTTCACACCATCAACCCCTCCCCCTTTTTTGCGATGCCTCTTATCGTGACTGCTTCGACATTGCTCTTCCTTCCTCCCAGACCTCTGCGCCGGCGTCAGGACATCATCTGAGTCTGACGCCGCCGCTCTCTTCCTCGTGATGCCCTCTACATCCATGTTATCTTCTGAGGTTCCCTCACGATGAACCTCAACCTCCACCACGCCCCGTTCCACAGCACACGGCGACAACTCTCTCTTACTAGTTGGCCCGTCAACCCTGCTATGTTTTTTATCCTTACATTCCTCTACAGGCACCGCCGTGTCTCTCACCAGCTCAGGAACAACATCCTCTGCAGGCGGTGTCAATGTCCTTAACACTTCCTGAAGCTCTTCCTCTAGAGCCTGCACCTCCTCCTGCACTTGCACTTCTGTACTTTTCCTTTGTGTAGTAACAGATCCTTTTACATCACAGCTTACCTCACACATGCCATTCTCCTCTTTGGAATCCTCCACCTCTTCACTCCACAAGCGCCCAGGCCCTTGCTTGCGCACTGGGCTCTCAACAGCTATCACGCTGGTAACTGGTGCTTCACCAGTTTGCGCTGGCGCCCTCCTCAGCTTCACGCACTCTGCCGCCATATGGTCGTACGCCCCACATATTCTGCACGTACGTCTCTGTCCGGCATACGATACCATAACTTGCGTCCTGAAGTCCTCCAACACGACGTAAGACGGTATGGGATGTCTCAGAGTCATCTTCAGGGAAAAGGTACCCTCCGGACGTCCCATGTAAGCACCTGCCGTCCACTTGCCCTTTTGTGCCAGATGTACGGTTCCATATGTCTCAAAAACACTCCTTATGTCAGCCTCATCTGCCTCAAATGGGACATTACGTATCTTAACCCACGTAAAGTGGCGAGATACGTCGATCAAACGCACCTTCACAGCTGGAGTAGCGTCAAGACTCACGTCTTGGAACCTCGTCACCAAAGACTCATACACGGACGTGGAATTCAGTTTGACGAAGATTCTATAAGCCCCATTCAGGGCTACACCATACACCTCATCGTCCTGGATTCCATAGGTCTCCCTAATGATTGTTGGGAGTAAGACTTGCACTGAAGAGGGTGAAATCGCCCCACGAAGCAGCTCAATACCAATGGTATTTACGCGCCTCCTCACACTCAGCGCCATGTTGATACAAGGTAGCTCGCCTGAACAGCAGAGGGGTGCAGCGCACAACCTCACTCGACCGTGGTCAGGCAGCGAATGTAATAGCCACAAGCTAGGCCTATCTGGTCTGCCATCCCCGCCTCAAGGGGGCTAATGGGAATGACAGTCTTATGAGCTAAAGGCTCGGGCTCATGCACCTACCCTACCCTAGAAGGGCTGGGCATGGTATCGATGTACATAGAGTTATCTTACATAGCAGCATATGTGTAGAGAACCTGGGATAACCCGGGTTATTTGTGAATTGTGCTGTTATAATTTTTTCAGTGTACATCCAGTAGGATTGAGAATTATATTGTACTCATTATAATTTTTTTTTATTTTATGTTAAGCTGTAATGTTTTTTTAAATAAAATAAAAAAAAATATATATATATATACCTATAGGTCAAATAGAATGACAAAATGGGGTAGAGGAATGGTATATTCAAATATTTTCCAGAAAAATAAAAATATTCTTCCACGAATAGCTTTGTATAATAGGAATAATTAGAATTATCCTTTAAAAAATTATACATTTTATGAGATCAATTATTGTCTCGTTCAGGCTTCGTTAACTATTCACAAAAAAAAATCTGCAAAAAATAATAGAATTTAAGATTATATATAAATTCTATAAATAAAACAAATTATATTTATATAATTTCTCACTGTTACTAAAGCATATTTATATACGATATATTTTATCTTTGTTAATGTGAAATTTATCCTTCTTTGTGCATGGAAGTAAATTTTAATATTAGAATAGTATTGCGTCGTTGTACAAGTATTTAATGGGTAACTAATATAAGAATTTAAGACATAATACTGAAACGTCTTTGTTTCTTCAAGTACGTATACAAGGTATACTGATCTAGTTACATCAATGACATCTTATAATATAGAAAGTCGCTTGTTATGCTGAGCATATCAGGTAAATTAGGTCAGTTTTGTCCCAGGATGTGACCTACAGCAGTCCACTAACATCCAGGATGTGACCCACAGCAGTCCACTAACATCCAGGATGTGACCCACACCAGTCCACTAACACCCAGGATGTGACACGCACCAGTCCACTAACACCCAGGATGTGACACACACCAGTCCACTAACACCCAGGATGTGACCCACACCAGTCCACTAACACCCAGGATGTGACCCACACCAGTCCACTAACACCCAGGATGTGACCCACACCAGTCCACTAACATCCAGGATGTGACCCACACCAGTCCACTAACACCCAGGATGTGACCTACAGCAGTCCACTAACATCCAGGATGTGACCCATAACAGTCCACTAACACCCAGGATGTGACCTACAGCAGTCCACTAACATCCAGGATGTGACCCACACCAGTCCACTAACACCCAGGATGTGACCCACACCAGTCCACTAACATCCAGGATGTGACCCACACCAGTCCACTAACATCCAGGATGTGACCCACATCAGTCCACTAACATCCAGGATGTGACCCACACCAGTCCACTAACACCCAGGATGTGACCCACACCAGTCCACTAACATCCAGGATGTGACCCACAACAGTTCACTAACACCCAGGAATTCGCGACCTAGCTGCCAGGGAGTGTGGACGTGCCTCATACCTCTCTGCTGACAGTCTAGCAAGCTATCCAGTGACGTCATGGTATTCAGCGTGAGGAGGCGGGTGAATACCGTTGGTATACAGCTTGTTCGGGGGGCGATTACGCCTGAGAATGAACAAGTTTTGCTACCTAAGATTATCCGTGACACTTATGGTATTGCGGACAAGGATTTGTACGGTGTGGCATTAAATGGCGCCTACCGGATATTTGTGAAACTACTCTACGAGCCAGTGTACGAGAAGCTGGTTGAGCAATTCCAAGATCTCTGCGTAGATGTGTCCCCTGACGTGCATGTGCGTATGGTGGATGTCTCTCGACAATATACGTGGGTGAAACTGCGCAATGTGCCCTTCGAGGCCGATGCAACGGATCTCCGCAGTGTTTTCAGAAGATACGGAGTGGTACACGGCATGCGGGTGGCTGGGGCGTATGCTGGTCTCCCAGACGGTTCGTTTACCCTTAAGATGTGTCTACGCCAGGCCATACCATCGTATGTGTACCTTGATGACTTCCGCACACAGGTCATGGTGTCGTATGCTGGTCAACGACGGACGTGCCGCCTCTGTGGAGCCTATGATCATATGGCAGCAGAGTGTGGGCAGGGCAGGCCAGAAGGCCGGCCGGTGGATCAACGAATGACGATGGGCAGGAGGCTCCCATACATGGACGAAAAGGAGATGGTGGGCACGGTCGGCTTTGGAGTGAGGAGATTGAGCCAGTGGTGGTGTCGAATCTGGAGCTGTCGTCTCTCGAGTCATCTGCATCGCCGGTGGTACAGCAGGCTTCCGGGGAGGACCAGGTGACGGTGGAAGTGGAGGACTTGGATGCGACAATAGCGTCTGTTTTGCATACCATGTTCTCATCTACGGATGTGGTCTCCCCGGCTGTGCCGACAGCCAGTGCGGAGATCGTGTCCGTGGCAGTAGAGCAGCAGGAGGCGGTTGTTGGTGCTGGTGGGGCTGGCGGGGACGTGGTGACCCCTCGTCAGAAGGCTGAGACGAAGGTGGTGGTGGAGGTTCATCGTGTGGACGATCCAGTCACAAACATGGAGAAGGACGCTGGGACGAGGAAGAGGGCGGCAGCAATGTCGGACTCTGACGACGTCCTGACGCCGGCTCAACGAACAGGGAAGAAAGCATCGGCAGATGGGGGGCGGTGCGCTAGTGGAGGTGAGCAGCGACAGCAGGTGGTGCCAGGTGGCACGGGTGTCGTGCGTGGAGAGCGTGGCAAACGTGGCCCCAGGGCCCAAGTGGGCAAGCAAAAGTAGTAGTGGGGCAGCGAGGGAGGAAACCTTAGCCAGGTGCGAGAGGGGGTTTAGACAGGGGCGGGAATCATCGTGGAAGGTGTGGTGAGGTCTGCTGCTTGATGACAGCGCCGGTTAATGGCGTGTGTGTCTGGGAGCGTCAGATAGCGTGCGCCTTGAGGGGCATGTGCCCAGTGTTAGGATGAAAGTGACTTGATATGTGCTGTTCAGATGTGTCTGCAAATTGTAGAGTATGAGTAGTGTTCGGTTCTGTTTAGAGGTGTTGCTGCCTGCGCCTGTGTGCGCCTAAGGTACGCTGGTGTGGTTGAGGTGGCGTATGATGCTGCTGTGTGTATGAATCTTGGACTATTATGTTGTATAATATTATGGGGTGGGGTCTGTATGGTGGAGGTTTGAGGAGCATCCTTATGTTCTATGTCAAGTATTGGGTATGTCTTTTATACCTATGCATACACAATGTATAAAAACACTGGTAGTGTTAGTTGTGAGGGACCTGCTGTTATGAGGCCTCTTGTATGTACATGGATAGACCCTTTGTAATTACTTGAGGATATTTGTGAAATGGGTTGTGTATATACATGTCCTGTATCAATGTGTTAGGATGTTATATTCTTTTTCTTTACTGTATAATTTGTATGTTTGTTGGGAATAGGTTTGGGTGGGAAATACAAAGGGGGGAGGGGGGGGGTTGAGGCTTTAAACACGTTTATGTTGGGGATAATTTTTAGGAATAGGTGTCTTTTCCTGTAGTGAATTACTTATGTGTGCTACATGTCTTTTATGTTGTAGCAATGTAATGTTTGTTGTGATATATACCTAAACCATGACTGTTGTTAGTACACTGTTCAAGCAGTCTTGTGGTCGTTTAATACACTTTGTGGACAGGCATGACAACTGTAATATTAATGTATGTATGTCAATATGTCTGTAAGATTAATGCAGGTTGCTGTTGTAAACCTGTTTGATTTAGAATAGGGGGGGGTAAAGGTGGGGGGTGTTGGAAGCCACACGGAGTTGTGTGGTTCATTAGGCGATGGAAGGTTATCACATCTGTTGCCGGATAGGTCTTGTATTATTTTATTTATTAACTATTCTGTACTGTTTTAAATAAAATGTATAACATATATGGGAAACAATAAGAAATCACTTATATTGCATGGAAAAGCCCAAAGAAGAGCGATTTTCGTGAAATTTTTGACGTAATGAGGTGTGCGCGCGTCTTCCCGAATATTGTTTTAAAGTGTTCCATTATTAATAATTAGTTTTAAATGATCTTCACAGATAATAGAAAACAAAATGTGTTTGAATTTCTGGTGTAGATCTGTTCAGCACATAAGAACATAAGAAACAAGGAACACTGAAACAGGCCTACTGGCCTATGCGAGCAGATAAGCCTAGTAGGGAAGGTTTGAGCTTGCTACCACCTGCAGCTCACAAGACTGCCATCCCCACGAGCCCCTTCGGAGCGGGGCAGATGGCAGACCAGAGGCCTAGCTTCTCCCTACGAGCCCCGTGAGGGCGGGGAATATCTTTATTTTACTACAAGTACATGTACAGGGTATACAGTCCTAGCTGATAACAATGACATACTATATAGAAAGTCCCTTGTTATGCTCCGCATTTCGGGCAAATTAGGTCAGTGTCCCAGGATGCGACCCACACCAGTCGACTAACACCCAGGTACCCATTTTACTGATGGGGAACATAGACAACAGGTGGAAAGAAACACGTCCAATGTTTCTACTCTGGCTGGGAATCGAACCCAGGCCCTCGCCGTGTGAAGTGAGAGCGTTAACCACCAGGCCACTTGGTCCCAAATATGAGGGGGTACTTGTACCTCCTCCCATGGGAGACTTAGGTCTCGAGACACTCCCCAGATAGGGAGCCAAGGCCGGGTCACCACTACTTGGAAAAGACCCGGGCCGGGAGAATACCGGCGAATAAAAAAAAAAAAAAGCCTAGTCAGGTCAGACACATCACTTAAGGGAGGAGGACGGCATCCGACCTAGTAGCACAAGAGGGATTCGCTGCCTGGATGAGGTAGAGTGCTGTCGTGCTTTGCACCCCTTACTGTTTACCCAGACGAGCTACTCAGAAAACAATATGGCGCTAGGTGTGCGCCGGAGAGTGAATACTGTGGGCATTGAACTCATTAGTGGGGCTTTAACACCTACGTCAGTCGAGGTGTTATTGCCCAAAATTATAAGAGAGATATACGGTGTGGAAAATTTTATAGGAGTGATTACTAGTATGTACCTCGACATTACATGAATACGAGTAATCTCCTTGGGAGACAACAACGATATTGTTTACCATAGTCACCCATGTAGACATGTGAGAAAACTTAACCACCTCTGGTCACTGCAGGTGGCCCCCTCGACCCTCACAATCTTATCCATTCAGTTACCTGGCTGCAGAGGTGTGAAGTGGTGCTGTCACACCTCGGCTAACAACATAGGTGCACTGTGATTGTCAAGATGGCGGTTAGTCTGAGACGCCGGATAAATACTGTAGGCATTGAGCTACTTAAAGGAACGATAACGCCCAGTTCTGCGCAAATCTTACTGCCAAAGATCATCTGGGAGACATATGGCGTACAAGATAGTGACTTGTATGGTGTTGCATTGAACGGAGGACAACGAATTTTCGTCAAACTGCTGTCAGCAACGGTCTATGAATCGTTAGTCACCAGGTTTCAGGACGTGAGTCTTAACGTCACACCAGCTGTCAGTGTAAGAATGATAGATGTTTCACGGCATTATACGTGGATCAAGTTACGCAACGTTCCCTTTGAGGTGGAAGAGGCGGATATAAGGAAAGTTTTTGAGAAGTATGGGACGGTGCATTATGCTCAACATGGTACGTGGGCGGCAGGAGCCTATGCTGGTTTTCCAGAGGGTTCTTTCAACCTCAAAATGACTTTGAGGCACCCAATACCGTCCTATGTGTATCTACAAGATTTCAGGACTGCAGGTAATGGTAATGTACCCAGGACAACGACGTACATGCCGCCTATGTGGTGAGTATGATCACATAGCGGCGACCTGTGACAAGCAAAGACATGTGCCTGGACCTGTGGTGGACGTCGCAGCCCCTGCTTCAAAGGTGGCAGGTGAGGAACAAACATCGGATGGAGGGCGTGGTGTTTTGTGGAGCGAGATAGTGGATCGGGCACACAGGACTGGCGGTGAGTTGGAGTCCCGCCCCCAGCTGCCTGATCAGGTGTCGTCTCCTGTGGATAAGGAGGAGCAGCAATTACAGGAGAAGGTTCTTGAGATTGAGGAGGAATTGGTGGAGGTGTTGAAGACTTTGTCACCGCCAGAGAGGGACGTTACATCTGAGCGTGGTGTCATCGGAGAATCGTCGCTTCCAGAAAGTCTGAGACATGATAATTTGGGACGTGATGGTGGTTTGGAGTCGTCCATTGAATCATTAAACCATTCTCAGGTGGAGGTGGAGGTTCATCGAGAGGCAACATCTGACCAAGACATGTGTAACATGACTGTCACGAGAAAGAGGGCGGCTACATCAGATTCTGATGACGTCCTTACGCCTGCACAAAGGCCTGGGAAACAGACTGAGGTGAAGTGTGAAGGTAGTGGTGTAGGTGGTGGTAGCCATGATAGGAGGCACCGGAAGAAGGGGGGAGGGAAAGAGAGCACTCTGAAGGTGTCAAACTTAAATTCAAGCTCTGGAGTTGTAAAGAGTGATGAGAGGAAGCAGGGGTGGAAACTTTAATAGGCCTTAGGTGTATGTCTGTAAATGTTAATGGGTTATGTAGCGGTATGAAGAGAGATTGGTTTCGTAATTTTCTGAATAAATCTAGAGTGGATGTTGTGTTCCTGCAGGAGCACAATTTTAAAGAGGGTAGGGTGTTGGAGGTGGCAGGATTTCGAGTAGTTACCCTGCCATCTCCCCGTCTAAAAGGTGGTGTGGGAATTTTAATAAGGGAGACGAGCCCGTTTGTTTTGCAGAGAAGCGAGGGAGGAGGGGGAGGGAGGGTGTTGTGTGTGGATGGGTGGTGGATGGGTAAGCGTGTGTCTTTTGTGAGTGTGTATGCGCCGGCAGAAAATAACATAAAGGTAAAGAATGATTTTGTGTGTGAGGATCTTGTGTTTTTCTTAAGTGCACTGCCAGAGGTGGCAATAGTTGGTGGGGATTGGAATAGTGTAATCAGGGTGGCTGATGTGGACCCAAAAGGGGCTGGATATATGTCTGTGGCTCTTAGGGATTTATTAAGGGATGTTAGGTTACGTGATGCCTTTGGGGGGCGGTGTGGGAGACTGAATATACGTTTGTTAGGAGTGGATATGCTGCGAGACTAGATAGAGTGTACCTTTCTCAGGGAGTGGATGTGAAATCTTTCAGTACTGTTGAGGCTACAATGTCAGATCATAGGGCAGTGGTGGTGGAGGTTGGGTGGGGGATGCTCGCGGACATATATAGAAGTTATTGGAAATTAAATATAAGTGTGTTAGGTGATGAGGAGGGGTTGGAGGGGTTTTCAGTCCTATGGAGGGAGCTTAGTGTGGAAGAACAGGGAGTGGATGACATTGTGACATGGTGGGATAGTGTTGCAAAGGAAAGGATTAGAAAGTTTTATGTGAGAGAAGGAAAACGTATTAATAATTTAAAATATGGACTGGCTAACTATTTAGAGGATAGGTTAAGAGGTTGCTATGGGCAGGGGGTGGGTGGGAATAATTTTCCTATGGATGAAATAGCTGAAATAAAGGGGAGGTTGAGGGTGTTGCAAAATGAAAGGTTTCAAGCTGTAAGGGTGCAGGCAGGGGTGGAGGAAGTGCTTTGGGGCGACAAGCCGTTAGCATGTGTTTTGCGGCATCAAAAGCAAAGGCAGGCGGTGACAGCTATACCATGTTTAGAGGTAACGGAGATGGTTGGGAATTATAGAGCAGGGCAGGAGATACAAACCACGAAGGGGATGTGTGCGTATGCGGAGGATTGGTACGAGAAGTGCTGGAACAGTGGGGGGGAGGGCGATGTGGCGTTGGACAAGGTGTGTACATATGTTACGTGTAATTTAGGAAATAGTGATAGAAAGGCTTTAGGTGGGACTATTACGGCAGAGGAAATAGAGAATGCATTAAGGGGAATGAGGAAGGGGAAACCTCCCGGTATTGACGGTCTCCCAGTAGAATTTTATTTACAACATTGGACGTTGATAAAGGAATTTATAGTTAGGTTATTTAATCGTATGAAGGAGAAGGGTAAGTTGGGGGAGAAGCAGGTAACAGCAGTTGTAGTGTTGGTCCCGAAGGTCAAGGGGCAGCCCACCCTTCGGGAGTACCGAGCCATATCACTGATGTGTGCAGACTATAAGGTGTTTGCAAAAATTTTAGGTAATAGGTTCAAATGTGTTGTGGGAAGGGTGGTGTCAAAATCTCAGTTTGGGTTGCCGGGAAGGTCGATGATTGAAGGACATGGGATACTGAGAAGTTTTGTGGAAGCTAAGGGTGGGGGTGGAGGGGCGGCTTTGTTGGCTCTAGATTGGCAGGGAGCATATGATAGAGTGGAAAGGGGAGCTTTGCAGGTTATACTTAGGAGACAGGGTTTTGGGGAGGAAATAGTCGAGTGGGTAAATACGTTGTACAAGGGGGCGAAAATGAGGATACAGATTAATGGGTGTATGGGGAGGGAAATTGCAATGGGTAGAGGCCTTAGACAGGGATGCCCCATGTCCCAAATATTGTTTGCGTGTTTCCAGGACCCCTTTTATAGAATGGTTGACCATAGCTTATGTACGCCATGTGAGGGAAGTGTGGGGGGTGGGAGGGCCTGGCCGGGTTTAATTGGATATGTTGACGACACCACTGTTCTCATTCGTGAAGGGATGTCAGTGGGAGTGTTGGACGAGGTTGAGCAATTATTTGGAAGTGCCACGGGTATGCAGGTAAATACCTGGAGTTTACCTGGAGAGAGTTCCGGGGGTCAACGCCCCCGCGGCCCGGTCTGTGGCCAGGCCTCCTGGTGGATCAGAGCCTGATCAACCAGGCTGTTGCTGCTGGCTGCATGCAAACCAACGTACGAGCCACAGCCCGGCTGATCAGGAACTGACTTTAGGTGCTTGTCCAGTGCCAGCTTGAAGACTGCCAGGGGTCTGTTGGTAATCCCCCTTATGTGTGCTGGGAGGCAGTTGAACAGTCTCGGGCCCCTGACACTTATTGTATGGTCTCTTAACGTGCTAGTGACACCCCTGCTTTTCATTGGGGGGATGGTGCATCGTCTGCCAAGTCTTTTGCTTTCGTAGTGAGTGATTTTCGTGTGCAAGTTCGGTACTAGTCCCTCTAGGATTTTCCAGGTGTATATAATCATGTACCTCTCCCTCCTGCGTTCCAGGGAATACAGGTTTAGGAACCTCAAGCGCTCCCAGTAATTGAGGTGTTTTATCTCCGTTATGCGTGCCGTGAAAGTTCTCTGTACATTTTCTAGGTCAGCAATTTCACCTGCCTTGAAAGGTGCTGTTAGTGTGCAGCAATATTCCAGCCTAGATAGAACAAGTGACCTGAAGAGTGTCATCATGGGCTTGGCCTCCCTAGTTTTGAAGGTTCTCATTATCCATCCTGTCATTTTTCTAGCAGATGCGATTGATACAATGTTATGGTCCTTGAAGGTGAGATCCTCCGACATGATCACTCCCAGGTCTTTGACGTTGGTGTTTCGCTCTATTTTGTGGCCAGAATTTGTTTTGTACTCTGATGAAGATTTAATTTCCTCATGTTTACCATATCTGAGTAATTGAAATTTCTCATCGTTGAACTTCATATTGTTTTCTGCAGCCCACTGAAAGATTTGGTTGATGTCCACCTGGAGCCTTGCAGTGTCTGCAATGGAAGACACTGTCATGCAGATTCGGGTGTCATCTGCAAAGGAAGACACGGTGCTGTGGCTGACATCCTTGTCTATGTCGGATATGAGGATGAGGAACAAGATGGGAGCGAGTACTGTGCCTTGTGGAACAGAGCTTTTCACCGTAGCTGCCTCGGACTTTACTCTGTTGACGACTACTCTCTGTGTTCTGTTAGTGAGGAAATTATAGATCCATCGACCGACTTTTCCTGTTATTCCTTTAGCATTTTTGTGCGCTATTACGCCATGGTCACACTTGTCGAAGGCTTTTGCAAAGTCTGTATATATTACATCTGCATTCTTTTTGTCTTCTAGTGCATTTAGGACCTTGTCGTAGTGATCCAATAGTTGAGACAGACAGGAGCGACCTGTTCTAAACCCATGTTGCCCTGGGTTGTGTAACTGATGGGTTTCTAGATGGGTGGTGATCTTGCTTCTTAGGACCCTTTCAAAGATTTTTATGATATGGGATGTTAGTGCTATTGGTCTGTAGTTCTTTGCTGTTGCTTTACTGCCCCCTTTGTGGAGTGGGGCTATGTCTGTTGTTTTTAGTAACTGTGGGACGACCCCCGTGTCCATGCTCCCTCTCCATAGGATGGAAAAGGCTCGTGATAGGGGCTTCTTGCAGTTCTTGATGAACACAGAGTTCCATGAGTCTGGCCCTGGGGCAGAGTGCATGGGCATGTCATTTATCGCCTGTTCGAAGTCATTTGGCGTCAGGATAACATCGGATAGGCTTGTGTTAATCAAATTTTGTGGCTCTCTCATAAAAAATTCATTTTGATCTTCGACTCTCAGTCTGGTTAGCGGCTTGCTAAAAACTGAGTCATATTGGGACTTGAGTAGCTCACTCATTTCCTTGCTGTCATCTGTGTAGGACCCATCTTGTTTAAGTAGGGGCCCAATACTGGACGTTGTTCTCGATTTTGATTTGGCATAGGAGAAGAAATACTTTGGGTTTCTTTCGATTTCATTTATGGCTTTTAGTTCTTCCCGCGATTCCTGACTCCTAAAGGATTCTTTTAGCTTAAGTTCGATGCTTGCTATTTCTCTGACCAGTGTCTCCCTACGCATTTCAGATATATTGACCTCTTTTAGCCGCTCTGTTATTCTTTTCCGTCGCCTGTAAAGGGAGCGCCTGTCTCTTTCTATTTTACATCTACTCCTCCTTTTTCTTAGAGGAATAAGCCTTGTGCATACATCGAGTGCCACCGAGTTAATCTGTTCTAGGCATAAGTTGGGGTCTGTGTTGCTTAGTATATCTTCCCAGCTTATATCGGTTAGGACTTGGTTTACTTGGTCCCACTTTATGTTTTTGTTATTGAAGTTGAATTTGGTGAATGCTCCCTCGTGACTAGTCTCATTATGTCGGTCTGGGGCTCCACGCATACATGTCTGAACCTCAATTATGTTGTGATCTGAGTATATTGTTTTTGATATGGTGACATTTCTTATCAGATCATCATTGTTAGTGAAGATGAGGTCTAGTGTATTCTCCAGTCTAGTAGGCTCTATTATTTGCTGGTTTAAATTGAATTTTGTGCAGAGATTTAAAAGCTCGTGTGAGTGTGAGTTTTCATCAGAGCTGCCTCCTGGTGTTATTACTGCAACAATATTATTTGCTATATTCCTCCATTTTAGGTGCCTTAAGTTGAAATCCCCCAGGAGCAAGATGTTGGGTGCAGGAGCTGGAAGATTTTCCAGACAGTGGTCAATTTTTAACAGCTGTTCCTGGAATTGCTGGGATGTTGCATCCGGAGGCTTGTAGACTACCACAATGACTAGGTTTTGGTTCTCGACCTTTACTGCTAAAACTTCCACTACATCATTTGAGGCATTTAGCAGTTCTGTGCAAACAAGTGACTCTGCAATGTACAGGCCAACCCCCCCCTTTTGCCTGTTCACTCTGTCACATCTGTATAGGTTGTAACCTGGGATCCATATTTCGTTGTCCAAGTGATCCTTTATGTGGGTCTCAGTGAAAGCCGCAAACATTGCCTTTGCCTCTGCAAGCAGTCCACGGATGAAAGGTATTTTGTTGTTTGTTGCTGGCTTTAGACCCTGTATATTTGCAAAGAAGAATGTTATCGGACTGGTGGTATTGTTGGTACTGGGGGGGGATTTTTTTTCCGGCATTAGTATCTGTATCTGTTGGTTTGGAGTGGAGGCCATCGACTGTGGTTCCACTCCAGGAATGACTGGATTTGGTGTACGATTTCTGCCATTTCCTGCCAGTTTTTTTTCCTTCCTGGCACTAAAAAACCTCTCCCTCTTGAGGGGCTGTGGCTACCCAGGTTTTCCCATGGCCTGGATGTTTTGTATCTTTTTGTACCCTTCAGATGGTGTGCCTGGCAATTTAAGTTATAGCACAGTCTTTCCTGTACTGAAGAGGTACACATTTCAGGGTTTTGGGGAGGAAATAGTCGAGTTGGTAAATACGCTATACAAGGGGGCGAAAATGAGGATACAGATTAATGGGTGTATGGGGAGGGATATTGCAATGGGTAGAGGCCTTAGACAGGGATGCCCCATGTCCCAAATATTGTTTGCGTGTTTCCAGGACCCCTTTTATAGAATGGTTGACCGCAGCTTATGTACACCATGTGAGGGAAGTGTGGGGGGTGGGAGGGCCTGGCTGGGTTTAATTGGGTATGTTGACTTTAAAGATTTGTGGTATTATTTATAAGGATGACATGGTTGAGCCACAGGTTGTGCAATTATTTGGCGGGTATGCAGGGTGCGAGTTGTTAAAACTCGGATAGGTTATTGGAAAGGATCGTGGGGCGTCTAGGTGTTCTGAGACCCCAGCACCTAACTCTGATACAGCGAGTGATAGTCGTGAACATTTTACTGTATAGTAAGATTTGGCATGTTGCAGCTGTGTTCCCAATTACAGGGACAGCGATTGCGGGGATTCTAAGATGGGTGTACAAATTTTTGTGGGGTTCACGTTGTGATTGGTTATGGAGGGAAGTTGTAATGCTACTTGTAAGTCAGGGTGGGTTGGGGTTGATGGATTTGAGACGGAGGGCTAAATGTGTGTTTATTAAATGGGAAGTGTTGCGTGAGGGTGTGAACGCAGGGCAGTTAGGAAGGATACACGACAGGCTGGGTGTGTGGTATCGAGGAATGGAGTTGCTGGAATGCGAAATCGTTTTGAGGGATGTGAAGTTGGTTAGGGAACTGAGAAACGTTCGTATAAGGGTTTTGTGTAGGTTACTTTTAGGTAGGTGCGTTTTCCCAGTTGAGGGTTTGTTCCCCATGTATGCGTGGAAGAGTATTCGGTTTAGATTTAGTAAAATGAAGTTAAACCCTCGGGCGCGTGAGGTGATGTTTCGTTTCCTGCATGGGATCCTTCCGTGTGGCGAGATATTACGAAACAGACAGGTTGTAGAGGGTGGGGGGTGTGGTATCGGTGGAGGGGATGAGACAGCGTTCCATGTAGTTTACTTTTGTGAAGGGCTAGAGGAGGTTGGGTGCTGGTTAAGTAGGTTGGTACAGAGGGTGGGGGGCCGTGGGGTGTCGGTTTTGCGTGCTTTAAGTCTAGATATGGGTGGGTTAGATGAGGGTGTCATAAGAGCTTTAGATTATATCATGGTAGATTATATATATATGTCGTGGGTAATGAGGGGGGAGAGGGGATAGTGAAGAGCGAAGGAAGGTTCTTGCGGTAACGTTCTATCGTATGATGTGTCGTAACAGATTTGTATGGGAGGAGGTGGGATCAGGCTTACTCAGAGGGGTATAGAATGCTAACGTTAGGGATTCTCGTAAATCTGTGATTGATAATAAGTGAGTGAAGGGGTTTTCATAGGTTGGAGGGAGTCAGTGGGTCACAGCGGGCTCACCTCCTTTGGGGGGGGGGGGTCGTGAGAATGTTGTTAATGTGGGTTTGGAATGGTTTCCTGGTTTCATTGAGACTTTATGGCAGCCAAGTGTGGATGTAGAGCTCAAGGTCTCGTTATGTTAGATATAACACTTTTCAGAATGTAGGTATAATATAGTAGATTTTTTATGTATAATTTTGATGCGTATCAGTCTTGTATAACACGACTTGAAGTGTGTTATAGTTTGTATTTATGTTACGTGCTGGGTTTTTGCAGGATGAGATATACTTATATACTGTGTTGCTTTGTGCATACAGTGCATCTGATTAATGTGATTTTGTGAAAATTTTGTGTGTACGTGTAGTGTGGGTGTATGGGTGTGGGTGTGTATATATATATATATATATATATATATATATATATATATATATATATATATATATATATATATATATATATATATATATATATATATCGCTTTCTATTGTATTGAGCCTTTGTCATGGGTCAGACGTTATGTAATACTTTATATATGTATGATTCGATTCTTTTTAAAGTTTATAATTATGGTCTGTACCCTGATACCGGTTTGGTGTCAATGCTAAGTTCTTGATGTTAGTTAGGTTTTAGTCTGTATGGTATACAGACATATCTAGACAGTTTTGTGACGTAGTCCATTTGTGTCTGAGATTATGTATATGTTTATGTGCGGGTTATTTGTGTATGTATATGGGTTTATTGTAACAGTATAGCGTTTGTTATTGTGTTCTAAGCTGTTTTCTTTTTCTGTATATTCGTATGTTGGTATATGTAAAGCTGTATTGTTAGGGAAGCGTATGTAGATGTTCTAGTAAGATTATGATGTTAGGTTTTGGGTTTTTGATTAATGCGAAGGATGGGATTTAACTGATATAACTTCTCTGTATATTTTATGTTCAAGTGTATTGAGCCTTTGTCAGAGGTCATGTTATATGTACAATTTATATATATGTAAGGTTTTGCATCAATGAATGTGTATATATGTCAATTCATGACCCTGTGACATGTAATTTTATTTTTATCATTTGCTGCCTGGATGAGGTAGAGTGCGGTCGTGCTTTGCACCCCTCTACTGTTTCCCAGACGAGCTACTCAGTCAACAACATGGCGCCAGGTGTGCGCAGGAGAGTGAATACTGTGGGCATTGAACTCATTAGTGGGGCTTTAACGCCTACGTCAGTCGATGTGTTATTGCCCAAAATTATAAGAGAGACATACGGCATCAGAGACGAGGATTTATATGGAGTGGCACTGAACGGTGTATATAGAATTTTCGTGAAAGTGCTAACTGCTCAAGTATACGAGGCTTTGGTTGATCGTTACCAAGATGTCAGCATTAACGTAACACCGGCAGTGAGGGTCAAGTTGACGGATGTATCACGACATTATTCGTGGGTTAAGCTCCGCAACGTGCCTTTTGAGGCTGATGAGGTAGATATTCGAAATGTATTCGAACGTTATGGAACTGTACATCTGGCCCAACCTGGCAAATGGGTAAAAGGTGCTTACACAGGATTTCCTGAGGGTTCTTTTAATCTCAAGATGACGCTAAGGCATCCTATACCCTCGTATGTATATCTCGAAGAGTTTAGAACCCAGGTAATGGTAGCGTATGCGGGGCAGAGACGTACGTGCCGACTGTGTGGCGAATATGACCATATGGCGGCAGACTGTGGCAAGCGGAGTATGGCTCCTGGGCCGGCAAGGGGCGGAGCACCTGCGCATGAGCACCCGATGCCTAAGGAAGAACGGGGGCAAGGAGGAGGGCGTGGTCGCATGTGGAGTGAAGAGGTAGTGGCTCCTCCTGTGGAATCGGAAGAAGGGGTGATCCATGAATCACCTGGCCCATCAACAGTGGCTCCTGGGCCGGCAAGGGGCGGAGCACCTGCGCATGAGCACCCGATGCCTAAGGAAGAACGGGTGCAAGGAGGAGGGCGTGGTCGCATGTGGAGTGAAGAGGTGGTGGCTCCTCCTGTGGAATCGGAAGAAGTGGTGATCCATGAATCACCTGGCCCATCAACAGTACAGTTGTCAAGTGAGGAGGTGCAGGAGGGCGCAGCAGTGAAGGCTATTGAGGAGGAGTTGGAGACGGTGATACAGGCTATGTTACAGTCTACGGAGGTGGAGAGTTACAGCGAACAAGAACCTGGGATCAGGGCAGAAGGTGTGTGTGGGGAAGGGGAGGATCAGGTGGCACCTGTGGTGGACAGTGCGAGTGCCATGGAAGGACATGGAGGCGGATTAAGGGTGGTAGAGGTGGAAGTCCATTGTGCTGGCTCCCAGGACTCAGATATGGAAACTGAGGGAGCTACAAGGAAAAGGGCAGCAGCGTCAGATTCGGACGATGTTCTGACGCCGGCGCAAAGGCCGGGGAAAAAGACATGGGGTTATGGTACCCAGAGTGACTCTGCGAGAGGGCCACAACAGAAGGGGGGGGATGGTTGGGAAGGAGGGGGGAGTCTGTGGCAAAGGCACAGTCCAGGGGAACGGTCTGAAAGGGAAGAATCTTGACATGAGGCGGGGAAGGAAACCTTAAACTGGCCTCAGGTGTGTAACAATAAATATTAATGGTCTGTGTGATGGTGTTAAACGGGAGTGCTTCAGGATGTTTTTGAATAGGTACAAGGTTGACGTAGCTTTTGTGCAGGAGCACAATTTTAAGCTTGGTCGTGAATTAGTGGTGCCTGGGTATCAGGCTTATGTGTTGCCGTCTGAGCGTTTAAAAGGAGGAGTGGGTGTGTTGATCAGGGAGGCGAGCCCGTTTGTATTGCATAGGAAAGAGGGGGGGGAGGGGGAGAGTATTACGTGTGGAAGGATGGTGGATGGGAGAGAGAGTGGCGTTTGTGTGTGTGTATGCCCCAGCAGAAAGTGACGTGAAAGTGAAGATGGATTTTGTGCGGGAGGAGCTCGTGTACTACCTACGCACGTTACCGTCTGTGGCGATTGTGGGGGGGGATTGGAATTGTGTAATTAAGAGGACAGACGTGGAACCCAGAGGAGCGGGATATTTTTCCTCAGTCTTGGGGGGCCTGCTTAGAGATCTTCAGTTACGTGATGCTTTCGGGGGAGGTCTGTGGGAGGTGGAACATACGTTTATAAGAAGGGGATATGCGGCTCGTTTGGACAGGTTATATTTATCTCAGAGGGTTTTGGTAGAGTCTTTTAAAACTATTGAGATGGTGTCTTCCGATCATAGGGCGGTATTAGTGGAGGTGGGATGGGATGCTTTGGCTCGTAGGCAGGGAAGTTATTGGAAACTGAACACGATGGTTTTGGGGGATAGGGAGGGAGTGGAAGCGTTTGCAATATTTTGGGAACAGCTCTGTGCCGACAGAAGGACTGAGGAAGATGTGGTAGGATGGTGGGATAGTGTGGCTAAGTTAAGAATACGTCAATTTTATGTGAGGGAGGGCAAACGCATTAATCAATTGCGGTATGGTTTGTCAAATTATTTAGAATCTAGATTACGGGATTGTTACGAGGGGGGGGGGGGGGCGGTGGCCGGGGTGTACCCGGTGGAGGATATACACATGTTGAAGGACAGGATACGGGATTTGCAAGAAGAACGTTTTGCAGCTGTACGGGTACAGGCGGGGTTGGACGAAGTACTCTGGGGCGACAAGCCATCAGCTTGTGTGCTGCGAGGACAGAAGGTACGACAGCGAACGACTACAATACCGGGTTTGCAAGTCATATCTTCTGTGGGGGGTTTTAGAGAGGGTCAGGTATTAAGGGACACCAAGGGGATGAGTGCATATGCAGATAGATGGTTTGAGGAATACGGGAAAAGTAGTGGGGTGGATGGCGAGGTTCTTGGGAAGGTATGTGAGTATGTGCCGTGCAAACTGGGGAGGAGTGATCGGGAGGCACTGGGTGGGGTCATTGAGGAGGGGGAAATATGGAGAGCCCTTATGGACATGAGGAAGGGTAAGGCACCCGGGATCGATGGTTTACCAAGCGAATTTTATGTACAGCACTGGGGTCTGCTTAGGGGTTTCCTAGTAAGGTTAATGAATGCCATGAAAGACGGAGGTAAGATGGGAGAATCTCAGGCAACGGCGGTGGTGGTGTTGGTCCCAAAGGGTAAACAGCAGAGTACCCTTCGGGATTACCGAGCCATTTCGTTGCTTTGTGCTGATTATAAATTATTTGCGAAAATTCTTGGGAATCGGCTTAAATGTGTTGTGGGGAGGGTCGTGTTTGAGTCTCAGTTTGGGTTACCTGGTAGGTCAATGGGCGAGGGCCACGGGATTATCAAGGGGTTCCTGGAGGACATGGAAAGGGGAAGAGGGGCGTTGGTGGCGTTGGATTGGCAAGGGGCTTATGATAGGGTGGAAAGAAAGGCTTTGAGGGATATTCTCCTACGACAGGGGTTTGGCGAAGAAATAGTGGGGTGGGTGGATACGTTGTACTCAAACGCGAAGGTAAGGGTGCAAATCAATGGGTGTGTGGGGGGGGGAGTCAACATGGAGCGGGGTCTTCGGCAGGGATGTCCTTTATCACAAATATTGTTTGCATGTGTTCAGGATCCCTTTTATAGGATGGTGGAGGATCGTCTAAGGACGGGGGGGAGGGATGGTGAGCTGAAGCCGTGGCCTGGTTTGGTGGGCTATGTTGATGATACCACTATTTTGGTAAGTGAGGAGACACGGTTAGGACTTTTGGGGGAAGTTGTACACACTTTTGGGAGAGCTACTGGGATGAAGGTAAATCTGGAAAAGTCAATGATCATGGGGCTGGGAGAGTGGGCAGAGAGATTAGATTGGGGATGTGATGTTGTGCAGCGGAGGACCGGGAGTCTGAAAATCTGCGGTGTCATGTATGAGGCTGACCTGAGTGCTGCAAGGGTTAGCAATTCGAATAGGATGGTGGAACAGGTGCAGCGACGGTTGGGAATGCTGCGACCTCACCATTTAACCCTTAGGCAACGTGCAATTGTCATCAATGTATTACTATATAGTAAAGTCTGGTTTGTTTCGGCTGTGATGCCGTTAACAGGAACGGCGATCACGAGTATTCTTAGAATGGTGTTCAAATTTTTGTGGGGTTCAGGGTGCAACTGGTTGCGAAGGGAGGTAGTGACATTGCCGGTATGTAGGGGAGGGTTGGGTTTGTTGGACTTGAGAAAGCGCGTGAAATGTGTGTTTATTAAGAGGGAAGTGATGAGTGCAGGTGGATGGAGGGAGGGTCAGCTAGATAAGGTACATGCTCACATGAGGAAATGGTATGGAGGGGCGGAAATGAAGGAATGTGAAACAGTGTTACGTGCCTTAATGTTAGCCAGGGAACCGGGAAAAGTAAAGGTGGGAACTTTGTGTAAATCGTTAGGGGGATATGTAGTGGCGCCAGTTGAAGGGATCTACCCCATGTATGCATGGGATGTAATATGGCGAAGATTTAGTAAATTAAGGATACGACCTAGGGCGCGTGAGGTTATGTACCGTTTCCTGCATGGGATTTTGCCAACGGGAGCGATGCTCCGAGATAGGAGGGTTATTGAGGGTGGGGGGTGTGGCAGATGCAGTGGGGAAGAGACTGCGTATCATGTCGTCTATTTTTGTGAAGGTTTGGAGTGCATCAGGGTATGGATGAGTAAGGTAGTGGTGAGGGTGGGGGGTCAAGGTGTGTCGGTATTGCGAGCGTTGAGTCTTGATATGAGTGGTGTGGATGAGAGTGTGGTAAGAGGTTTAGCATATGTCATCGTGGACTACATATATGTTTTATGGGGTATGAGGGGGAAGGTGGGTGGGGATGTGATGAGAAGGACTTTGGCGGCGACGTTTTATCGAACTTTGTGTCGCAATAGAGACATTTTTGGGAAAAGGTGGGAAGAGTATTTTTCTGAGGGTTATAGAGGACTAACAATAGGGAATTTATTGGCGTTATAAGGGGCTTTAACTGCCGGGGTGAGTGGGTTGGTAAAAGGGGGGGGGGGGGTTCAGGGGATTTCAACGGGCTCACCTCCTTGGGTATGCAGTGATGTGGTTGGGTGTGATTGGAGGTACTAGTGTGTGACCAGATGAGAGGTTGTGCAAGATAAGTTTTGCTTAGTTCCCTTGATGGGGAAGGTGTAAGGAGCAGATTAAATATATAACATGTATTAATGTATAACCTATAAATTATATAACATGTATATTTCTTTGGTAGCGTATTATGTTCCACTTGCACTGGTATTGCAATTGAATTTGAATTTTCTTGAGAGGGTTTTCCTTTCACTATTTCCTTGAAGCACTGAGTTATTTTTGCCTTTTTTGTAACGTGGTCCAGCATCAGTTTTGACGTAATTACCTATTATTATTATTCTTATTTAAGGTATTGTAATTTTGGTAGTCCTGTACCATTCATGGTTGTAAATAATGTTTCCTCAAGTGACATGTGTCATAATAATCCTAAATTGAGGATAATTAATGTCATGATTATTCAGGTTGGTGATGGGGTTAGTTTTCAATGTGTGTGTGTGAATGGGGGGGGAGGGATGATGGGTCACCTGTGTTGCAGCACAGGTTTCTTAATAAGGCATATTGTAGGTCTGGTGTAATTTGTTGCGAGTTGTATTACGGGTGATTGTCATTAAGCTTGGTGCATTATTGTGTTGAGGTTGTAATTTTAGGAGTTTTATTTATAGCCATTTTGTGGCCTTTGTTATTATACCTTTATTCCTTCTTAAATTGTGATATGTTTTAAAAACTTGTATATAGTAGACTGTCAGATGTTGCCTGGATTGTTTTGTGTTTATATATTGTTTTATTGATGTTGTCCTTGTTCATTTTTTTTTTTAATTTTAAGTGAACAAGGGAATGTGGACTGTATTCATTGGTGGGGAGAGGGGACTGTAAGTAATAATGGGTAGGTACCATTATATCTATGAACCCTTGTGTACTTGTGAAACAATGTACGTACGGCAGTCTGTAGGTTGTGTTAAGTTTATTTTAAGGGCCTTATGTATGTGCTTATTCAGTAGATTGTGTAGTGAATGTTATTGCTCATCATCAGTGTCAGTGTTACATATTAATATATGTACCTATAAATATTTGTACATGAAGTTTTAAATAAAATATAAAAAAAACCTCCCCCCTCCCTGCTATACCCACCCCCCTCCCTGCTATACCCACCCCCCTCCCTGCTATACCCACCCCCCTCCCTGCTATACCCACCCCCCTCCTTGCTATACCCACCCCCCTCCCTGCTATACCCACCCCCCTCCTTGCTATACCCACCCCCCTCCCTGCCCCACCCCCCTTATACCCACCCCCTCCCTGCTATACCCACCCCCCTCCCTGCTATACCCACCCCCCTCCTTGCTATACCCACCCCCCTCCTTGCTATACCCACCCCCCTCCTTGCTATACCCACCCCCCTCCTTGCTATACCCACCCCCCCTCCCTGCTATACCCACCCCCCTCCCTGCTATACCCACCCCCCTCCTTGCTATACCCACCCCCCTCCTTGCTATACCCACCCCCCTCCCTGCTATACCCACCCCCCTCCTTGCTATACCCACCCCCTCCCTGCTATACCCACCCCCCTCCCTGCTATACCCACCCCCTCCCTCTCCTTGCTATACCCACCCCCCTCCTTGCTATACCCACCCCCCTCCTTGCTATACCCACCCCCCTCCTTGCTATACCCACCCCCCCTCCCTGCTATACCCACCCCCCTCCCTGCTATACCCACCCCCCTCCTTGCGCTATACCCACCCCCTCCCTGCTATACCCACCCCCCTCCCTGCTATACCCACCCCTCTGGACATCCCCACATTGTTGCATATGCCTGGATCACAAGATGTGTTGGACTGTCCATAATATTATTAACAGAACCGTAAGTACCATTGATATCATACTTGAGTTAGTTTACAATGGGAGTCAAATCCTATCTTTCTTGCTGTCCCATGCAGCGTTCTAAGACTTCTAACATTATTGGTCCTTCTTCAGAAGGCATTAATTGACAAATATTAATTAACACAAAGAACGCTTGAACTCTGTTAGCACTCCCATGCACATCCCAATTACACACAATCATTCTCACTTGTACCTCTCACTCACCCACACACATACATGCACAAACCTCCTCCCACCAACATCTTTCATTTGGCAAGCCCGTTTGTTACCCCCTTCCTTTTATCGAACGCTTTACACGACAATCTGAACCCACTTCCCCCCTCACAACTCTAGCAACTCCCCGACAGTGATGGACCTGTAACCCTCAGTAAAATCTCCCTTCCATCTCCTCCCATAAATTTCCCGATTCCTATTCATTGTCCTACAAAAAGTCCTCGCTAAAACTCGTTTTCTCACCTCCCCATTACCCATCCCTCTCATTCCCCATGATATATACATGAAATCCACCATTATATAAGCGACTCCCCTTGTTACATTCTACCCCACCCCCCTATGTCAAGGCTTAGTGCTCTCAACACCGACACCCCAGTTCCTTCTATCCTCCTGACAACTTTCCCCAGCCATTCCCTCACACTCCCCAAATAATCGCAAAAGTATACCACGTGGTAAGCTGTCTCCAGCTCCCCACATAACGCACACCAACCCTCCTCTACGACACGTCTATTTCTGAGGACTGATCCGGAAGGCAGAATCCCATGTAAAAACTTAAACATGATCTCCCTCACCCTGGGCCCTAGCTTTAGTTTACCAAACAGACTCCATATAGTGCCCCATGCATACATTGGGAACAGCCCCTCTACTGGGGCCGTCTCTTCAACCCTCAATATTCGATATAAATCCCTCACCTTTAATTTCTCTGGCTCATGCACCCACAAAAGTGCCCTCAACAAGTTCTCACACTCCCTCCATTCCCCACCTCCATACATCCCCTTCAAAATGTCATGTAACCTTTGCATGTGTGTCCTCTTTCCCCCAAGTCTTTTCCACTCCCACCTGATAAAAATACATTTCACTCTCCTCCTCAGGTCCAACAAACCTAAACCTCCCTTCCTCACCAGCAAAGTCACCACCTCCCTCTTCATCCATTCACATCCTGAGCCCCATAAGAACCTAAAAACACATCTAAGGATATGAGTAATATCGGCTCTCAGCAATGGAAAAACTGCTGCTACATACCATACCTTACTGTACAGCAATACATTAATAACAATCGCCAGTTGCAATAATGTCAAGTGATAAGGCTGTAACATCCTCAACCGACTTTCCACGCATCCCACCATTCTCAACGAATTCGCCTCCCTAGACTCTCGTATGGTTGCCCCATACAAAATGCCACATATTAACAACTGCCGTTCCTGCCTCCTCACCACTTCACAATCCCATACAACTCTGTCTCTCCATGCTCCCAGCCCAACAATCTTTGTTTTCTCCACATTTACCTTCATACCTGTCGCCCCTCCAAACATACAAACCACCCCTCCCAGCTGTCTCAACCTTATTCCTTTCCAGACCAGGAGCGCCGTGTCATCCATGTAACCTACCACATGATGCCTAATCAAGCCCTCCCTCAATCCCTCCCCCCACACACTCTGGTCTCTACCAACCTATAGAATGGATCTTGCACACATGCAAATAATAACTGTGATAGTGGGCATCCCTGCCTCAAGCTCTGATCCATGTTCACCACACCTCCCACACATCCATTGATCTGAATTTTCGCTTTTGCCCCCTTATACAACATTTCAACCCACCCCACAATCTCATCCCCAAAACCTTGTTTGCTAAGGATCTGCCTTAAACCCTCCCTTTCCACCTGATCATAAGCACCCTGCCAATCAAGCACCACCATACTCCCCCCCCTTCCTGCATTCCCTCAAAACTCTCAACAAACCCCTTAAGTATTCTGTGCCCCATGACCATCGACCATCCTGGCAACCCTAGTTGACCTTCTGAAACTACTCTTCCCACTACACATTTTAACCTATTCCCCAAAACCTTAACGAACAATTTATAGTCTGCACACATGAGAGTAATCGCCATGTAATCCCTTAGTGTACTCTGCACCTTACCCTTAGGCACAAGCACAACAACCCCGGTACTTTGCATCACCCCCAATTCTCCCCCGTCTTTCATCCTATTGAACAACTTTACTAGAAAACCCCATAACAGATCCCAATTTTTTAAGTAAAATTCACTTGGTAGTCCATCAATACCTGGTGCTTTGCCCCTGCTCATGTCTACAAGCCCTCTCCATATCTCCCCCTCTTCAATAGCACCACCCAGAGCTTCCCTGTCCTTTCTCCCCAGAGCTACGGGCACTACTCCACACACCCCATCGAGATCCTCCCTATTTACCCCTTTACTTCTCCAATATTGCCCATACCACTCATCCGCGAAAATACTCATCCCCTCCATTGTTTTTAACACCTGCCCCTCCCTGAAACCTCTCACCTCAGAGTGCACTTCCAAATCCACTATCGTGGTCGCTGTTTTCCTCTGCTGTTGTCTCCGCAACACACATGCCGATGGTTTATCCCCCCAAAGCACTTCCTCCACTTCTGCCTGTGCCCTCACTGCATGAAATCGCTCGTCCTGCACCTCCCTTAACCTTCTCTTCAGATCATCCATTGCCTCTGTCTGGAATACCTCCCCCCCACCGCTCCTTGCTCATGATAGTACCCTAATCTACTTTCTAAATAATTTGTTAATCCATACTTCAGTTGATTTATACGCTTCCCCTCACCCACATAAAACCTACGAATTCTCTCCTTGGCCATACTGTCCCACCAATGTACCACATCATCAACCTCCTTTGCCTCCTCACTTAGCTTCCTCCACAATGAAGCAAACCCCCCCTCCACTTCCTCATCCTCAAGGAGTTGTGTGTTTAACTTCCAGTAGCTTTCGAACCGTTTCACTAATGAATCCCATGCCACCCCCACCACCACTGCCATGTGATCTGAATAAATTGCTTCTATGGTGTGAAAAGACTCTACTGAAACCCCTTGCGGTATATAGATCCTGTCCAATCTAGCTGCATAATCCCCCCTTACATATGTATGTTGCACTTCATCTATTCCACCCCAAAACGCATCTCTTACCCCAGTGTCTCTACACAAATCTCTCAACATGTTTGAGAAATATCCCGCCCCCTCTGGCATCACGTCAGTTCTCCTTATTATACAATTCCAGTCTCCCTCGATCAATGCTACCCTGGGTAGTGCTCTCAAGAAATACACAAGATCATCTCTTACAAATGCCGATTTTATGCTCACATCACTCTCCGCCGGTGCATATACTCCAACAAAAGACACATGTTCACACATCCACCACCCATCCATCCTCATTATTCTTCCCTCACCCCCCTCAAACTGTTGCAAAACAAAAGGACTTGCCTCACAAATTAAAACACCTACTCCCCCCTTTTAAACGTGTCATTGGCATTACATAAGCCCGATATCCATTCAACTCCAGCAGTTTTCCAGCTTTCAAGTTATGCTCTTGTATAAAAGCTACATCCACCTTGTAATGATACAGCAATCCTCTCAACCATTCACACTTACCCCTAGCACATAAATATTAACATTAATTGTCATACACCTTAGGCCTGCCTTACAATTTCCACCCACGATTCCCCACCTCGTTTTTCCACTGTCCTGTAGCCCCATACACACCGTCCTTGGCACTCAACCCCCCTCCACTCCAAACCCCTTGCTGGCATTTCTTTTTCTCCTTGCCTCTACACACACCTTCAATTCCCACCTTTTTCCCGGGTCTTTGTGCTGGAGTGAGGACGTCATCCGAGTTGGACGTGACTGCTGCCCACTTCCTCGACACTTCCTCTTCCTCCATGCTTGTCTCCTGACCTTCCTCATAGTGCACCTCCACCTCTATCACCTCTTTCCCCTTCTCACTACTTGGCAAAACCGACATTTCATTCCTTCCTCTAGGCCCACATTCAATTCCCCATGTCCCGGTACCTGGTCTCCCATCTTTCCCTCTGGCAAGGTTTCCTCCAATTTAGGAAACATCTCCTGCAAAACTGTCTCAAGCACTATGTCAATTTCTACATCATTTGTTGCATCCTTCTTTGCCATGTGCTTCGTACCCTTTTCAGACACACTCAATTGCTCCACTGCACCCTCGGGCTCCACCACACTGTGCCTGTCCTCAACTTCCTCACTCCACAACCGACCACGCCTACGTCCATCCTGGTCGTACTGATCAGTCACCACAGATCCTTGCCTCGAAATGTCACTCCTTGATATTCCCTGGTCCATTCTCTGCCTCACACATTCAGCCACTATGTGATCATAACCATCACACAGCCTACAAGTCCTGCGTTGTCCAGCATAAGTTACGAATATTTGTGTTCTGAATTCCTCTAAGAACACATACGATGGTATTGGTTGCTTCAGAATCATCTTCAGACTAAAACTACCTTCTGGATAACCCTCATACCCCCCTGCCGTCCACTTGCCTTGTTCCAAACTTTGCAAACACACTACGGAGGTCAGCTTCATTCGCCTCGAAAGGCACATTGCATAGCTTAATATACGTAAATTGACGTGATACGTAGATCATCCTTACCCGGATTTCCTCATTAACCTCGATGCTGACATAAGCGAGTACTGTGCCTTGTGGAACAGAGCTTTTCACCGTAGCTGCCTCGGACTTTACTCTGTTGACTACTACTCTTTGTGTTTTATTTGTCAGGAAATTATAGGTCTATCTACCAACTTTTCCTGTTATTCCTTTGTCATGCATTTTGTGCGCTATTACACCATGGTCACACTTGTCGAAGGCTTTTGCAAAGTCTGTGTATATTACATCTGCATTCTTTTTGTCTTCTAGAGCATCCAGGACCTTGTCATAGTGATCCAGTAGTTGGGACAGACAGGAGCGACCTGTTCTAAACCCATGTTGCCCTGGGTTGTGTAACTGATGGGTTTCTAGATGGGTGGCGATCTTGCTTCTTAGGACCCTTTCTAAGATTTTATGATATGGGATGTTAGCGCGATTGGTCTGTGAAAATTATATGCATTAAGTTCACAGGCAGTCCTGAAATATTACACGCACATAATTTGGGGAGGACACAATTAAAACAGACTTACTGATATTCGATGTACCTAATCATAGGTTTTCCTGGAGTTCCGGGGGTCAACGCCCTCGCGGCCCAGCCTGTGCAGGCCTCATGCTGGATCAAGGCCTGATCAACCAGGCTGTTACTGCTGGCTGCACGCAATCCAACGTACGAGCCACAGCCCGGCTGGTCAGGTACCGACTTTAGGTGCTTATCCAGTGCCTGCTTGAAGACAGCCAGGGGTCTGTTGGTAATCCCCCTTATGTATGCTGGGAGGCAGTTGAACAGTCTTGGGCCCCTGACACTTATTGTGTTGTCTCTTAACGTGCTAGTGACACCCCTGCTTTTCATTGGGGGGATGTTGCATCGTCTGCCAAGTCTTTTGCTTTCGTAGTGAGTGATTTTCGTGTGCAAGTTCGGTACTAGTCCCTCTAGGATTTTCCAGGTGTATATAATCATGTATCTCTCCCGCCTGCGTTCCAGGGAATACAGGTTTAGGAACCTCAAGCGCTCCCAGTAATTGAGGTGTTTTATCTCCGTTATGCGCGCCGTGAAGGTTCTCTGTACATTTTCTAGGTCAGCAATTTCACCTGCCTTGAAAGGTGCTGTTAGTGTGCAGCAATATTCCAGCCTAGATGTAACAAGTGACCTGAAGAGTGTCATCATGGGCTTGGCATCCCTAGTTTTGAAGGTTCTCATTATCCATCCTGTCATTTTTCTAGCAGATGCGATTGATACAATGTTATGGTCCTTGGAGGTGAGATACTCCGACATGATCACTCCCAGGTCTTTGACGTTGGTTTTTCGCTCTATTTTGTGGCTGGAATTTGTTTTATACTCTGATGAAGTTTTAATTTCCTCGTGTTTACCATATCAGAGTAATTGAAATTTCTCATCGTTGAACTTCATATTGTTTTCTGCAGCCCATTGAAAGATTTGGTTGATGTCCGCCTGGAGCCTTGCAGTGTCTGCAATGGAAGACACTGTCATGCAGATTCGGGTGTCATCTGCAAAGGAAGACACGGTGCTGTGGCTAACATCCTTGTCTGTCAGATATGAGGATGAGGAACAAGATGGGAGCGAGTACTGTGCCTTGTGGAACAGAGCTTTATACTGTAGCCACCTCGGACTTTACTCTGTTGACTACTACTCTTTGTGTTCTGTTAGTGAGGAAATTATAGATCCATCTACCAACTTTTCCTGTTATTCCTTTAGCACGCATTTTGTGCGCTATTACGCCATGGTCACACTTGTCGAAGGCTTTTGCAAAGTCTGTGTATATTACATCTGCATTCTTTTTGTCTTCTAGTGCATCTAGGACCTTGTCGTAGTGATCCAGTAGCTGAGACAGACAGGAACGACCTGTCTGTCCCTGGGTTGTGTAACTGATGGATATCTAGATGGGTGGCGATCTTGCTTCTTAGGATCCTTTCAAAGATTTTTATGATATGGGATGTTAGTGCTATCGGTCTGTAGTTCTTTGCTATTGCTTTACTGCCCCCTTTGTGGAGTGGGGCTATGTCTGTTGTTTTTAGTAACTGTGGGACGACCCCCGTGTCCATGCTCCCTCTCCATAGGATGTTAAGAGCACATGATAGGGGCTTCTTGCAGTTCTTGATGAACACGGAGTTCCATGAGTCTGGCCCTGGGGCAGAGTGCATGGGCATGTCATTTATCGCCTGTTCGAAGTCATTTGGCGTCAGGATAACATCAGATAGGCTTGTGTTAACCAAATTCTGTGGCTCTCTCATAAAAAATTCATTTAGATCTTCGACTCTCAGTCATATTGGGACTTGAGTAGCTCACTCATTTCCTTGCTGTCATCTGTGTAGGACCCATCTTGTTCCTTAAAAGATGCAAATTATATATAAGCCCAAATATAACAAGCGTAGCATTTTTTTTTTTAATTTGAAAGTATATCGGAAATGTGTATATATACACATACCCTCCATATGTATTTCCCAGCAATTGATATTTAACCCTTTCATGCCTCTAACTTCCGCCAGTGTGTCAGCTCTCTGGCATGCGGAGTAAGAGATAAGGATAAACCGTTGGTGGAGTGTTCTGAGGTGTACTGGTCTTATCAGTAGTGGTTATGACTACATGGCGGCCGCCTCGCCTCTAATCTTATCGCAGTTGCCATTTTATACCAACTGATCTCTTTATGTACAATTTTTCTAATGAAAATGAAGTTGTCTCTACCTTACGCTCACTGTGTCTAAAAATGAATGACACCCTAACTTTTGTATGGGTTGTAAAACTGGTGAAATTAACTTGGTAAGGCAGTCAGTTATTTCTTCGAGGGGACACAAGACACCTTCAGTAGTGAATATATCGTTGATAAGTGGACTTTATCTTGACCTGAAGTGGGCACTAGTCACTGTGATAGTGTCAGAGCTAGCAGTGTGTCCATGCTGGTGACAGGAACAGCTGCACTGTCGTCCTTATAGTGAGCTTGTAATGGTGAGTGTGCAGTACCTGCTCGTTTGATGATACCATCAGGACAGTTGTGTTTTGTTGGGTTGAGTGTAACGACGTAGGCTAAAGTGGTAGTGTCTTTGGGAGTCTAAAACTTCAGACCGATGCAATCCCGTCTTCAGTAGTCTGGTACGGAAGACGAATTCTCAGTTAAATGCGCGCGTATACTTATTATCAGCTAAAAATTGAGTTAGGTATCTTTATTTCCGAAACGTTTCGACGACACAGTAGGCTTCTTCAGTCAAATACAAAGGTGACTAAATATGGAGATGGTGGATAGGTGAAGATGTGATTAGACCATCAACCTTGAAGAAGTAATCGAGTGGTCAGCTTCTCTGATACAAGACTCTTGTGTTTTGTGGCGTTTTGGCCACAGTGGTAGAGTATATACACAGAATGTAAATAAAACTCGAAATGCGATTACTTCATTTTATTTCGAAAACGTTTCGCCCACCAGGGACGAAATTGATAGTCCCTGCAAGACGAAACATCACAATCAATAAAATGTTGTGGTAAAAACCTTGGTAATAAATACCGACAAGTTGGTTTAGAAAGACACGTAAGCAAACACTATGACATATTTATTAGAAAACGTTTCGGTCCTGGGACCTTGATCAAGGTCCCAGGACCGAAACGTTTTCTAATAAATATGTTATAGTGTTTACTTACGTGTCTTTCTAAACCAATAAAATGTCGTAACCCGTGAGCGTATTCAATGTGTCCATCCAAACTGGTGTTGCGACATAGATGTGGAAGATGTCTAATGTTGTTCCTATATTTAAATCAGGGGATATGTCCATTCCATCAAATTACCGCCCAATAAGCCTGACGTCTATAGTATGCAAATTATACCTGATATTACTCAAGAAATCATAATGACACGATTGCAAACAAATCATACCTTGAGTCATGTTGACGGCAGTGAGGGGACTTGAGCTAGAGTTCGTCACGGCCACGCTAGCTGGAGATTCGTCTGTAAAAACTTGCATTTGTGGTCACAGTGGTGCCTGTGCTAACCTTCCTATGGTGTAGAAATATACCTAGTTGGATGACTCTTATTGTGGCTAGCTGGTCTAGTGGCTAACGCGACGGGCTGGAGTTTTGAGACTCTATGACCGCGGGTTCAATCCCGGCCGGGGGTATGGTTTATACCTGATATTATTAGACGTCACCTAGATGAGCATGGATTCACTAGAGGTCGTTCCTGTCTGACAAATTTACTGACGTTCTTCAACAAAACATTTAAGGCAGTGGACAGTGATAAAGAATATGATGTTTATTTGGATTTCAGCCTTCGATAGAGTACCTCACAAAAGACTCTTAAGAAAAGTGGCAGCTCATGGCATAGGTGGTAAAGTTCTAGCATGGATTGAGGCATGACTTACCAACAGAAAGCAGAGAGTTTCCATTAATGGGGTCAAATCTGAATGACGATTAGTCACTAGTGGCGATCCACAGGGATCAGTTTTGGGCCCATTGTTGTTCATAATATACATTAATAACTTTGATGAAAGAATTACAAGCGACTTGAGCAAATTTGCTAATGATACAAAAATAGGCCAAATAGTTGATTCATAAGAACATAAGAAAGGAGGAACACTGCATCATGTCTGTTGGCCCATACTAGGATACCAATGAACTCCAGGAGTATTTAGACAAATTAGTGTCTTGGTCTGAAAAGTTGCAGATGAAATTCAATGTGAACGAGTGTAAAGTCCTAATCCTTGGCAATGAAAATAACCCTGGAATTTATAAACTAGGTGAAGTAGAGCTTGATCATACAGAATGTGAAAAGGACTTGGGAGTCATGGTAAGCAGAAATCTAAACAAAAAAAAAACAGTGCCTAAGTGTGCTCAACAAGGCTAACAGATTACTTGGATTTATTTCCAGAAGTATAAGTAACAGAAGTCAAAAAGTTATTTTACAGCTCTATACATCACTAGTGAGGCCTCACTTGGATTATGTAAAGTAAAAAGACACAAGTGCAACGAATGTGACATTTTATTGTGGCAACGTTTCGCTCTCCAGGAGCCGTCGTTAACGGCTTGACAAAGCTCCTGGAGAGCGAAACGTTGCCACAATAAAATGTCACATTAGTTGCACTTGTGTCCTTTTACTTTACATATTGTTGGTAATTCTACCAACATTATTACACTTGGATTATGCTGCTCAGTTTTGGTCTCCTTACTACAGGATGGATCTATATTCATTAGAGAACATACAGGGAAGAATAACTAAAATGATTTACTGTATAAGGAGTCTCTGGAGAGACGTAGAATGAGGGAAGATATCATCGAACTATATAAATGGGTGCCGGGCATAAACAAAGGCGATATTAATAAAATACTGAGGACATCAACTCAGGTAAGAACCAGGAGTAACGGATTTAAGTTGGATAAATTTAGATTTAGAAAGGACATAAGTAAGTACTGATTTTCAGAGTGGTCGATTAGTGGAACAATCTTCCGAATAGGGTGATAGAGGCTAGGACCTTATGTAGCTTTAATAAGAGATTGTACAAATATATGAGTGGGAGGGGCTGGGTGTGATTAGCGTTGTGGGTACGGGAGTAAATTCTTGGGTAGCTGTAGTTTAGATAAGGACCTGCCTTGTATGGGCCACTAGACCTTCTGCAGTGTTCATCCATTCTTATGTTCTTATGACTCGAACCAGGACCCCTCAACGTGTGAAGCGAGAGCTGTGCCTACCAAGCCATGGTAGGCACTTTAAGCTTGACAATACGTCACGTAGATCCTGCATCATGGTTGACCACGGCATAGCTAGAAAGTTAGCCAAAATAACTCCATTAATGATTACAAGAGTTCCATAAGGTATCCAAGAATCATAAACACAGAACCTCCTCTGATATAGAGAAAGCTTTAATAAACTAAATAAAAGCCCGGCCAACCCTAAAGAATTAAATAACTAAAAGGTACTGTATATTTCCGCCTTCAGTCAATGCTGCTAAAGAGAGCATCAGAAAGCAGTCGAAATAACCACTGCTCTTCTGTGATAAGAGATATTCCATGCCTATATGACATGGAAATAAAAAACACATATGAAGTATAATGTGATTCTTTATTGACGACGTTTCGCCCACACAGTGGGTTTTATCAAGTCAAGTTGTGCAAGAATGGTATATAATACCGACAAGATGAAATTAAGACACATGTGCAACATCTGGGTATCTTTATTGTAGACGTTTCGCCATCCAGTGGCTTTATCAATACAAATTCAAGGACATAACTCGAAGACAGTAGGACTATATACAGGGCAACATGGGTTTAGAACAGGTCGCTCCTGTCTGTCTCAACTATTGGATCACTACGACAAGGTCCTAAATGCACTAGAAGATAAAAAGAATGCAGATGTAATATATACAGACTTTGCCTGGGAGTGATCATGTCAGAGGATCTCACCTTCAAGGACCATAACATTGTATCAATCGCATCTGCTAGAAAAATGACAGGATGGATAATGAGAACCTTCAAAACTAGGGAGGCCAAGCCCATGATGACACTCTTCAGGTCACTTGTTCTATCTAGGCTGGAATATTGCTGCACACTAACAGCACCTTTCAAGGCAGGTGAAATTGCTGACCTAGAAAATGTACAGAGAACCTTCACGGCGCGCATAACGGAGATAAAACACCTCAATTACTGGGAGCGCTTGAGGTTCCTGAACCTGTATTCCCTGGAACGCAGGCGGGAGAGATACATGATTATATACACCTGGAAAATCCTAGAGGGACTAGTACCGAACTTTCACACGAAAATCACTCACTACGAAAGCAAAAGACTTGGCAGACGATGCAACATCCCCCCAATGAAAAGCAGGGGTGTCACTAGCACGTTAAGAGACCATACAATAAGTGTCAGGGGCCCGAGACTGTTCAACTGCCTCCCAGCATACATAAGGGGGATTACCAACAGACCCCTGGCAGTCTTCAAGCTGGCACTGGACAAGCACCTAAAGTCGGTTCCTGACCAGCCGGGCTGTGGCTCGTACGTTGGTTTGCGTGCAGCCAGCAGCAACAGCCTGGTTGATCAGGCTCTGATCCACCAGGAGGCCTGGTCACAGACCGGGCCGCGGGGGCGTTGACCCCCGGAACTCTCTCCAGGTAAACTCCAGGTATGTGGGTATTACTGGGTATTACTACCAGTACACTGGTGGGTATTACTACCAGTACACTGCTGGGTATTACTACCAGTACACTGCTGGGTATTACTACCAGTACACTGGTGGGTATTACTACCAGTACACTGGTGGGTATTACTACCAGTACACTGGTGGGTATTACTACCAGTACACTGCTGGGTATTACTACCAGTACACTGCTGGGTATTACTACCAGTACACTGGTGGGTATTACTACCAGTACACTGGTGGGTATTACTACCAGTACACTGGTGGGTATTACTACCAGTACACTGCTGGGTATTACTACCAGTACACTGGTGGGTATTACTACCAGTACACTGGTGGGTATTACTACCAGTACACTGCTGGGTATTACTACCAGTACACTGCTGGGTATTACTACCAGTACACTGCTGGGTATTACTACCAGTACACTGCTGGGTATTACTACCAGTACACTGCTGGGTATTACTACCAGTACACTGCTGGGTATTACTACCAGTACACTGCTGGGTATTACTACCAGTACACTGCTGGGTATTACTACCAGTACACTGCTGGGTATTACTACCAGTACACTGCTGGGTATTACTACCAGTACACTGCTGGGTATTACTACCAGTACACTGCTGGGTATTACTACCAGTACACTGGTGGGTATTACTACCAGTACACTGCTGGGTATTACTACCAGTACACTGGTATTACTACCAGTACACTGCTGTATTACTACCAGTACACTGCTGGGTATTACTACCAGTACACTGCTGGGTATTACTACCAGTACACTGCTGGGTATTACTACCAGTACACTGGTGGGTATTACTACCAGTACACTGCTGGGTATTACTACCAGTACACTGCTGGGTATTACTACCAGTACACTGCTGGGTATTACTACCAGTACACTGCTGGGTATTACTACCAGTACACTGGTGGGTATTACTACCAGTACACTGCTGGGTATTACTACCAGTACACTGCTGGATATTACTGCCAGTGCACTGCTGGGTATTACTACCAGTACACTGCTGGGTATTACTACCAGTTCACTGCTGGGTATTACTACCGTACACTGCTGGATATTACTACCAGTGCACTGCTGGGTATTACTACCAGTACACTGCTGGATATTACTACCAGTGTACTGCTGGGTATTACTACCAGTACACTGCTGGGTATTACTACCAGTACACTGCTGGGTATTACTACCAGTACACTGGTAGGTATTACTACCAATACACTGGTGGGTATTACTACCAGTACACTGCTGGGTATTACTACCAGTACACTGGTAGGTATTACTACCAGTACACTGGTGGGTATTACTATCAGTACACTGCTGGGCATTACTACCAGTACACTGCTGGGTATTACTACCAGTACACTGCTGGGTATTACTACCAGTACGCTGGTAGATATTACTACCAGTACACTGGTAGGTATTACTACCAGTACACTGGTGGGTATTACTACCAGTACACTGCTGGGTATTACTACCAGTACACTGGTAGGTATTACTACCAGTACGCTGGTGGGTATTACTACCAATACATTGCTGGGTATTACTACCAGTACACTGGTGGGTATTATTACCAGTACACTGCTGGGTATTACTACCAGTACACTGGTAGGTATTACTACCAGTACACTGGTGGGTATTACTACCAGTACACTGGTGGGTATTACTACCAGTACACTGGTGGGTATTACTACTAGTACACTGGTGGGTATTACTCCCAGTACACTGGTGGGTATTAATACCAGTACACTAGTGGGTATTACTACCAGTACACTGGTGGGTATTAATACCAGTACACTAGTGGGTATTACTACCAGTACACTGGTGGATATTAATACCAGTACAATGGTGGGTATTGCTACCAGTACACTTGTGGGTATTACTATCAGTACACTGGTGGGTATTACTACCAGTACACTGGTGGATATTAATACCAGTACACTGCTGGGTATTACTACCAGAACACTGGTAGGCATTACTACCAGTACACTGGTAGGTATTACTACTAGGACACTTGTAGGTATTACTACGAGTACACTGGTGGATATTACTACCAGTACACTGGTGGGTATTACTACCAGTACACTGGTGGCTATTAATGCCAGTACACTGGTGGATATTTCTACCAGTACACTGGTGGATATTACTACCAGTACACTGGTGGGTATTAATATACCAGTATATTGATGGGTATTAATATACCAGTACACTTGTGGGTATTAATATATCAGCACACTGGTGGGTATTAATATACCAGTACACTGGTGGGTATTAATATACTTGTACACTGGTGGGTATTAATATACTAGTACACTGGTGGATATTAATATACCAGAACAAGCAGTACACTTGTGGGTATTAATTCACCAGTACAACCAGTACACTTGTGGGTATTAATTCACCAGTACAACCAGTACACTTGTGGGTATTAGTTTTCCAGTACAACCAGTACACTTGTGGGTATTAATTCACCAGTACCACCAGTACAGTAATGGCGTGCCGCAGAGTTCCTCCAGTCTTACGTTCCGAGAGTTGGATGTGAGTGTAGTCGAGTCACCTCTGAATTACGTACCAGGAACTGTTAACTGAAACCTGCACTCAGGAACTCTATAACGACGTTTCGCTCCTGCAACCTTATAAAGTCTTATCAACAAAGATACCCAGATGTTGCAAATGTATGTAACACTTCCTAAGAGGAGCTTTCTCTACCTTTTCTCGTCTCTGTTGTGGCTTGACAATTGTCCAAGGGAGACCGTAATGTCCAGATAATGTGCTCCTCCTAGGTGCGGATTTTTGGTGAATAAGCATTAACATGGGGAGGTGGAAAAGAATTCTTCCTTCGTAAGTCATGCGTATCGTAAGAGGCGACTAAAATGCCGGGAGCAAGGATCCAGTAACCTCCTTCTCCTGTATACATTACCCTGCCTCGGTGGGATACTTCCGGTGTGTTAAAAGAAAAAACAACTGAACATTAAAATGGTTTAAAATACCGACAGGTTGTTAGGTAAGACACAGTAGGCTTCTTCAGTCGAGTACAGAAAAGTTGATAGAAGCAGAAGATACTTGAAGACGATGTAATCAGTCCATCACCCTTAAAGTTTTGAGGTGGTCAGTCCCTCAGTCTGGAGAAGAGCATTGTTCCATAGTATGAAACAATATGGAGATGAAGTGACCTACGTCTCACCTCCTGGCGCTATATAAGGCTCCATCGTGTCAAATCAACTCCATATTGTTTCAGACTATGGAACAATACTCTTCTCCAGACTGAGGGACTGACCACCTCAAAACTTTAAGGGTGATGGACTGATTACATCGTCTTCAAGTATCTTCTGCTTCTATCAACTTTTCTGTACTCGACTGAAGAAGAATACTGTGTAGGCGAAACGTTTCGAAATAAAGATACCTAACTGTTGCCTATGTGTCTCACCTAACAAATTTCAAATAACTGATGAGTTGTAAATTAATTTTTCAAGTGAGAAACATCACAATAAAGATACATTGATGAGTGAGTCGTAACAGTACGTAGGTATCATTGATGGGTGAGTCGTAACAGTACGTAGGTATCATTGATGAGTGAGTCGTAACAGTACGTAGGTATCATTGATGGGTGAGTCGTAACAGTACGTAGGTATCATTGATGAGTGAGTCGTAACAGTACGTAGGTATCATTGATGAGTGAGTCGTAACAGTACGTAGGTATCATTGATGGGTGAGTCGTAACAGTACGTAGGTATCATTGATGAGTGAGTCGTAACAGTACGTAGGTATCATTGATGAGTCGTAACAGTACGTAGGTATCATTGATGAGTGAGTCGTAACAGTACGTAGGTATCATTGACGTAACAGTACGTAGGTATCATTGATGAGTCGTAACAGTACGTAGGTATCATTGATGAGTGAGTCGTAACAGTACGTAGGTATCATTGATGAGTGAGTCGTAACAGTACATAGGTATCGTAGTGAGTCGTACAGATGAGTGAGTCGTAACAGTACGTAGGTCATTGATGAGTGAGTCGTAACAGTACGTAGGTATCATTGATGAGTGAGTCGTAACAGTGTAGTGAGTCGTAACAGTACGTAGGTATCATTGATGAGTGAGTCGTAACAGTACGTAGGTATCATTGATGAGTGAGTCGTAACAGTACGTAGGTATCATTGATGAGTGAGTCGTAACAGTACGTAGGTATCATTGATGAGTGAGTCGTAACAGTACGTAGGTATCATTGATGAGTGAGTCGTAACAGTACGTAGGTATCATTGATGAGTGAGTCGTAACAGTACGTAGGTATCATTGATGAGTGAGTCGTAACAGTACGTAGGTATCATTGATGAGTGAGTCGTAACAGTACGTAGGTATCATTGATGAGTGAGTCGTAACAGTACGTAGGTATCATTGATGAGTGAGTCGTAACAGTACGTAGGTATCATTGATGAGTGAGTCGTAACAGTACGGAGGTATCAACAGTTGATCATTGAGTGAGTCGTAACAGTACGTAGGTATCATTGATGAGTGAGTCAACAGTACGTAGGTATCATTGATGAGTGAGTCGTAACAGTACGTAGGTATCAGTGACGTAACAGTACGTAGGTCATTGATGAGTGAGTCGTAACAGTACGTAGGTATCATTGATGAGTGAGTCGTAACAGTACGTAGGTATCATTGATGAGTGAGTCGTAACAGTACGTAGGTATCATTGATGGGTGAGTCGTAACAGTACGTAGGTATCATTGATGAGTGAGTCGTAACAGTACGTAGGTATCATTGATGAGTGAGTCGTAACAGTACGTAGGTATCATTGATGAGTGAGTCGTAACAGTACGTAGGTATCATTGATGAGTAAGTCGTAACAGTACGTAGGTATCATTGATGGGTGAGTCGTAACAGTACGTAGGTATCATTGATGGGTGAGTCGTAACAGTACGTAGGTATCATTGATGAGTAAGGTATCATTGATGAGTGAGTCTGTACAGTACGTAGGTATCATTGATGAGTGAGTCGTAACAGTACGTAGGTATCATTGATGAGTGAGTCGTAACAGTACGTAGGTATCATTGATGAGTGAGTCGTAACAGTACGTAGGTATCATTGATGAGTGAGTCGTAACAGTACGTAGGTATCATTGATGAGTGAGTCGTAACAGTACGTAGGTATCATTGATGGGTGAGTCGTAACAGTACGTAGGTATCATTGATGAGTGAGTCGTAACAGTACGTAGGTATCATTGATGAGTGAGTCGTAACAGTACGTAGGTATCATTGATGAGTGAGTCGTAACAGTACGTAGGTATCATTGATGGGTGAGTCGTAACAGTACGTAGGTATCATTGATGAGTGAGTCGTAACAGTACGTAGGTATCATTGATGAGTGAGTGTAACAGTACGTAGGTATCATTGATACGTAGTACGTAGGTATCATTGATGGTCGTGAGTCGTAATCATTGATGAGTGAGTCGTAACAGTACGTAGGTATCATTGATGAGTGAGTCGTAACAGTACGTAGGTATCATTGATGAGTGAGTCGTAACAGTACGTAGGTATCATTGATGAGTGAGTCGTAACAGTACGTAGGTATCATTGATGAGTGAGTCGTAACAGTACGTAGGTATCATTGATGAGTGAGTCGTAACAGTACGTAGGTATCATTGATGAGTGAGTCGTAACAGTACGTAGGTATCATTGATGAGTGAGTCGTAACAGTACGTAGGTATCATTGATGAGTGAGTCGTAACAGTACGTAGGTATCATTGATGAGTGAGTCGTAACAGTACGTAGGTATCATTGATGAGTGAGTCGTAACAGTACGTAGGTATCATTGATGAGTGAGTCGTAACAGTACGTAGGTATCATTGATGAGTGAGTCGTAACAGTACGTAGGTATCATTGATGAGTGAGTCGTAACAGTACGTAGGTATCATTGATGAGTGAGTCGTAACAGTACGTAGGTATCATTGATGAGTGAGTCGTAACAGTACGTAGGTATCATTGATGAGTGAGTCGTAACAGTACGTAGGTATCATTGATGGGTGAGTCGTAACAGTCGTAACAGTACGTAGGTATCATTGATGAGTGAGTCGTAACAGTACGTAGGTATCATTGATGAGTGAGTCGTAACAGTACGTAGGTATCACTGATGAGTGAGTCGTAACAGTACGTAGGTATCATTGATGAGTGAGTCGTAACAGTACGTAGGTATCATTGATGAGTGAGTCGTAACAGTACGTAGGTATCATTGATGAGTGAGTCGTAACAGTACGTAGGTATCATTGATGAGTGAGTCGTAACAGTACGTAGGTATCATTGATGAGTGAGTCGTAACAGTACGTAGGTATCATTGATGAGTGAGTCGTAACAGTACGTAGGTATCATTGATGGGTGAGTCGTAACAGTACGTAGGTATCATTGATGAGTGAGTCGTAACAGTACGTAGGTATCATTGATGAGTGAGTCGTAACAGTACGTAGGTATCATTGATGAGTCGTAACAGTACGTAGGTATCATTGATGAATATTTTTTGTGGCATTGGCGTACCTTTAACGACTAAAATCTTCGCCTTCCCAGCAGGCTTCGTCAGTCTAATACAGAGGTGATTACAGTGGTGAAAACAGTAGAAGATTAGAGATAGTTCGAGATGATCAGTCTCTCAGTCTTGATGACCAGTCTCTCAGTCTTGATGATCAGTCTCTCAGTCTTGATGATCAGTCTCTCAGCCTTGATGATCAGTCTCTCAGTCTTGATGATCAGTCTCTCAGTCTTGATGATCAGTCTCTCAGTCTTGATGATCAGTCTCTCAGTCTTGATGATCAGTCTCTCAGTCTTGATGATCAGTCTCTCAGTCTTGATGATCAGTCTCTCAGTCTTGATGATCAGTCTCTCAGTCTTGATGATCAGTCTCTCAGTCTTGATGATCAGTCTCTCAGTCTTGATGATCAGTCTCTCAGTCTTGATGATCAGTCTCTCAGTCTTGATGATCAGTCTCTCAGTCTTGATGATCAGTCTCTCAGTCTTGATGATCAGTCTCTCAGTCTTGATGATCAGTCTCTCAGTCTTGATGATCAGTCTCTCAGTCTTGATGATCAGTCTCTCAGTCTTGATGATCAGTCTCTCAGTCTTGATGATCAGTCTCTCAGTCTTGATGATCAGTCTCTCAGTCTTGATGATCAGTCTCTCAGTCTTGATGATCAGTCTCTCAGTCTTGATGACCAGTCTCTCAGTCTTGATGACCAGTCTCTCAGTCTTGATGATCAGTCTCTCAGTCTTGATGATCAGTCTCTCAGTCTTGATGATCAGTCTCTCGGTCTTGATGATCAGTCTCTCAGTCTTGATGATCAGTCTCTCAGTCTTGATGATCATTCTCTCAGTCTTGATGATCAGTCTCTCAGCCTTGATGATCAGTCTCTCAGGCTTGATGATCATTCTCTCAGTCTTGATGATCAGTCTCTCAGCCTTGATGATCAGTTGATGATCAGTCTCTCAGTCTTGATGATCAGTCTCTCAATCTTGATGATCAGTCTCTCAGTCTTGATGATCAGTCTCTCAGTCTTGATGATCAGTCTCTCAGTCTTGATGATCAGTCTCTCAGCCTTGATGATCAGTCTCTCAGTCTTGATGATCAGTCTCTCAGTCTTGATGATCAGTCTCTCAGTCTTGATGATCAGTCTCTCAGTCTTGATGATCAGTCTCTCAGTCTTGATGATCAGTCTCTCAGTCTTGATGATCAGTCTCTCAGTCTTGATGACCAGTCTCTCAGTCTTGATGATCAGTCTCTCAGCCTTGATGATCAGTCTCTCAGTCTTGATGACCAGTCTCTCAGTCTTGATGATCAGTCTCTCAGCCTTGATGACCAGTCTCTCAGCCTTGATGATCAGTCTCTCAGTCTTGATGATCAGTCTCTCAGTCTTGATGACCAGTCTCTCAGTCTTGATGATCAGAGCCTTGATGACAGTCTCTCAGCCTTGATGATCAGTCTGTCAGCATTGATGATCAGTCTCTCAGTCTTGATGATCAGTCTCTCAGCATTGATGATCAGTCTCTCAGTCTTGATGATCAGTCTCTCAGTCTTGAAGATCAGTCTCTCAGTCTTGATGATCAGTCTCTCAGTCTTGAAGATCAGTCTCTCAGTCTTGATGATCAGTCTCTCAGTCAGTCTCTCAGTCTTGATGACCAGTCTCTCAGTCTTGATGATCAGTCTCTCAGTCTTGATGACCAGTCTCTCAGTCTTGATGATCAGTCTCTCAGTCTTGATGATCAGTCTCTCAGTCTTGATGATCAGTCTCTCAGCCTTGATGATCAGTCTCTCAGCATTGATGATCAGTCTCTCAGTCTTGATGATCAGTCTCTCAGTCTTGAAGATGATCAGTCTCTCAGTCTTGATGATCAGTCTCTCAGTCTTGATGACCAGTCTCTCAGTCTTGATGATCAGTCTCTCAGTCTTGATGATCAGTCTCTCAGTCTTGATGATCAGTCTCTCAGCCTTGATGATCAGTCTCTCAGCATTGATGATCAGTCTCTCAGTCTTGATGATCAGTCTCTCAGCCTTGATGACCAGTCTCTCAGCCTTGATGATCAGTCTCTCAGTCTTGATGATCAGTCTCTCAGTCTTGATGATCAGTCTCTCAGTCTTGATGATCAGTCTCTCAGTCTTGATGATCAGTCTCTCATTCTTGATGATCAATCTCTCAGTCTTGATGATCAGTCTCTCAGCCTTGATGACCAGTCTCTCAGCCTTGATGATCAGTCTCTCAGTCTTGATGATCAGTCTCTCAGTCTTGATGATCAGTCTCTCAGTCTTGATGACCAGTCTCTCAGCCTTGATGATCAGTCTCTCAGTCTTGATGACCAGTCTCTCAGTCTTGATGATCAGTCTCTCAGTCTTGATGATCAGTCTCTCAGTCTTGATGATCAGTCTCTCAGTCTTGATGATCAGTCTCTCAGTCTTGATGATCAGTCTCTCAGTCTTGATGATCAGTCTCTCAGTCTTGATGATCAGTCTCTCAGTCTTGATGATCAGTCTCTCAGTCTTGATGATCAGTCTCTCAGTCTTGATGATCAGTCTCTCAGCCTTGATGATCAGTCTCTCAGTCTTGATGATCAGTCTCTCAGTCTTGATGATCAGTCTCTCAGACTTGATGATCAGTCTCTCAGTCTTGAAGATCAATCTCTCAGCATTGATGATCAGTCTCTCAGTCTTGATGATCAGTCTCTCAGTCTTGATGATCAGTCTCTCAGTCTTGATGATCAGTCTCTCAGGCTTGATGATCAGTCTCTCAGTCTTGAAGATCAATCTCTCAGTCTTGATGATCAGTCTCTCAGTCTTGATGATCAGTCTCTCAGTCTTGATGATCAGTCTCTCAGTCTTGATGATCATTCTCTCAGTCTTGAAGATCAGTCTCTCAGTCTTGATGATCAGTCTCTCAGTCTTGATGATCAGTCTCTCAGTCTTGATGATCAGTCTGTCAGTCTTGATGATCAGTCTCTCAGTCTTGATGATCAGTCTCTCAGTCTTGATGATCATTCTCTCAGTCTTGATGATCAGTCTCTCAGTCTTGATGATCATTCTCTCAGTCTTGATGATCAGTCTCTCAGCCTTGATGATCAGTCTCTCATGATGATCAGTCTCTCAGTCTTGATGATCAGTCTCTCAGCTTGATGATCAGTCTCTCAGCCTTGATGATCAGTCTCTCAGTCTTGATGATCAGTCTCTCAGTCTTGATGATCAGTCTCTCAGCCTTGATGACCAGTCTCTCAGATGATCAGTCTTGATGACCAGTCTCTCAGTCTTGATGACCAGTCTCTCAGCCTTGATGATCCAGTCTCTCAGCCTTGATGATCAGTCTCTCAGACTTGATGATCTCTCAGATGATCAATCTCTTAGCCTTGATGATCAGTCTCTCAGTCTTGATGATCAGTCTCTCAGTCTCTCAGTCTTGATGATCAGTCTCTCAGTCTTGATGATCAGTCTCTCAGTCTTGATGATCAGTCTCTCAGTCTTGATGATCAGTCTCTCAGTCTTGATGATCAGTCTGTCAGTCTTGATGATCAGTCTCTCAGTCTTGATGATCAGTCTCTCAGACTTGATGATCAGTCTGTCAGTCTTGATGATCAGTCTCTCAGTCTTGATGATCAGTCTCTCAGTCTTGATGATCAGTCTCTCAGTCTTGATGATCAGTCTCTCAGTCTTGATGATCAGTCTCTCAGTCTTGATGATCAGTCTCTCAGTCTTGATGATCAGTCTCTCAGTCTTGATGATCAGTCTCTCAGTCTTGATGATCAGTCTCTCAGTCTTGATGATCATTCTCTCAGTCTTGATGATCAGTCTCTCAGCCTTGATGATCAGTCTCTCAGTCTTGAAGATCAGTCTCTCAGCCTTGATGACCAGTCTCTCAGCCTTGATGATCAGTCTCTCAGCATTGATGATCAGTCTCTCAGTCTTGAAGATCAGTCTCTCAGCCTTGATGATCAGTCTCTCAGCATTGATGATCAGTCTCTCAGTCTTGATGATCAGTCTCTCAGCATTGATGATCAGTCTCTCAGTCTTGATGATCAGTCTCTCAGTCTTGATGATCAGTCTCTCAGTCTTGATGATCAGTCTCTCAGTCTTGATGATCAGTCTCTCAGTCTTGAAGATGATCAGTCTCTCAGTCTTGATGATCAGTCTCTCAGCCTTGATGATCAGTCTCTCAGTCTTGATGACCAGTCTCTCAGTCTTGATGATCAGTCTCTCAGTCTTGATGACCAGTCTCTCAGTCTTGATGATCAGTCTCTCAGCCTTGATGATCAGTCTCTCAGTCTTGATGATCAGTCTCTCAGTCTTGATGATCAGTCTCTCAGCCTTGATGATCAGTCTCTCAGCCTTGATGATCAGTCTCTCATTCTTGATGATCAATCTCTCAGTCTTGATGATCAGTCTCTCAGCCTTGATGACCAGTCTCTCAGCCTTGATGACCAGTCTCTCAGCCTTGATGACCAGTCTCTCAGCCTTGATGATCAGTCTCTCAGTCTTGATGATCAGTCTCTCAGTCTTGATGATCAGTCTCTCAGTCTTGAAGATGATCAGTCTCTCAGTCTTGATGATCAGTCTCTCAGTCTTGATGATCAGTCTCTCAGCCTTGATGATCAGTCTCTCAGTCTTGAAGATGATCAATCTCTTAGCCTTGATGATCAGTCTCTCAGTCTTGATGATCAGTCTCTCAGTCTTGATGATCAGTCTCTCAGTCTTGATGATCAGTCTCTCAGTCTTGATGATCATTCTCTCAGTCTTGATGATCAGTCTCTCAGCCTTGATGATCAGTCTCTCAGTCTTGAAGATCAGTCTCTCAGCCTTGATGACCAGTATCTCAGCCTTGATGATCAGTCTCTCAGCCTTGATGATCAGTCTCTCAGCATTGATGATCAGTCTCTCAGTCTTGAAGATCAGTCTCTCAGTCTTGATGATCAGTCTCTCAGCCTTGATGATCAGTCTCTCAGCATTGATGATCAGTCTCTCAGTCTTGAAGATCAGTCTCTCAGCCTTGATGATCAGTCTCTCAGCATTGATGATCAGTCTCTCAGTCTTGATGATCAGTCTCTCAGTCTTGAAGATCAGTCTCTCAGTCTTGAAGATGATCAGTCTCTCAGTCTTGATGATCAGTCTCTCAGCATTGATGATCAGTCTCTCAGTCTTGATGATCAGTCTCTCAGCATTGATGATCAGTCTCTCAGTCTTGATGATCAGTCTCTCAGTCTTGTTGATCAGTCTCTCAGTCTTGAAGATCAGTCTCTCAGTCTTGAAGATGATCAGTCTCTCAGTCTTGATGATCAGTCTCTCAGCCTTGATGATCAGTCTCTCAGTCTTGATGATCAGTCTCTCAGTCTTGAAGATCAGTCTCTCAGTCTTGAAGATGATCAGTCTCTCAGTCTTGATGATCAGTCTCTCAGCCTTGATGATCAGTCTCTCAGTCTTGATGATCAGTCTCTCAGTCTTGATGATCAGTCTCTCAGCCTTGATGATCAGTCTCTCAGCCTTGATGATCAGTCTCTCATTCTTGATGATCAATCTCTCAGTCTTGAAGATCAGTCTCTCAGTCTTGATGATCAGTCTCTCAGTCTTGAAGATCAGTCTCTCAGTCTTGATGATCAGTCTCTCAGTCTTGAAGATCAGTCTCTCAGTCTTGATGATCAGTCTCTCAGTCTTGAAGATGATCAGTCTCTCAGTCTTGATGATCAGTCTCTCAGTCTTGATGATCAGTCTCTCAGTCTTGATGATCAGTCTCTCAGTCTTGATGATCAGTCTCTCAGTCTTGATGATCAGTCTCTCAGTCTTGAAGATCAGTCTCTCAGTCTTGATGACCAGTCTCTCAGTCTTGATGATCAGTCTCTCAGTCTTGATGATCAGTCTCTCAGTCTTGATGATCAGTCTCTCAGTCTTGATGATCAGTCTCTCAGTCTTGAAGATCAGTCTCTCAGTCTTGATGATCAGTCTCTCAGCCTTGATGATCAGTCTCTCAGTCTTGATGATCAGTCTCTCAGTCTTGATGATCAGTCTCTCAGTCTTGATGATCAGTCTCTCAGTCTTGATGATCAGTCTCTCAGTCTTGAAGATGATCAGTCTCTCAGCCTTGATGATCAGTCTCTCAGTCTTGATGACCAGTCTCTCAGTCTTGATGATCAGTCTCTCAGTCTTGATGACCAGTCTCTCAGTCTTGATGATCAGTCTCTCAGTCTTGATGACCAGTCTCTCAGTCTTGATGATCAGTCTCTCAGTCTTGATGACCAGTCTCTCAGTCTTGATGATCAGTCTCTCAGTCTTGATGACCAGTCTCTCAGTCTTGATGATCAGTCTCTCGGTCTTGATGATCAGTCTCTCAGTCTTGATGATCAGTCTCTCAGTCTTCATGATCAGTCTCTCAGTCTTGGTGACCAGTCTCTCAGTCTTGATGATCAGTCTCTCAGTCTTGATGATCAGTCTCTCAGTCTTGATGACCAGTCTCTCAGTCTTGATGATCAGTCTCTCAGTCTTGATGACCAGTCTCTCAGTCTTGATGATCAGTCTCTCAGTCTTGATGATCAGTCTCTCAGTCTTGATGATCAGTCTCTCAGTCTTGATGACCAGTCTCTCAGTCTTGATGATCAGTCTCTCAGTCTTGGTGACCAGTCTCTCAGTCTTGGTGACCAGTCTCTCAGTCTTGATGACCAGTCTCTCAGTCTTGATGATCAGTCTCTCAGTCTTGATGATGATCAGTCTCTCAGCCTTGATGACCAGTCTCTCAGCCTTGATGATCAGTCTTTCAGTCTTGAAGATGATCAGTCTCTCAGCCTTGATGATCAGTCTCTCAGTCTTGATGACCAGTCTCTCAGTCTTGATGATCAGTCTCTCAGTCTTGATGATCAGTCTCTCAGTCTTGGTGATCAGTCTCTCAGTCTTGATGACCAGTCTCTCAGTCTTGATGATCAGTCTCTCAGTCTTGATGATCAGTCTCTCAGTCTTGATGATCAGTCTCTCAGTCTTGGTGACCAGTCTCTCAGATTCGTCAACAGGACAGTTGTGTTCTCACCCGGATTTTAGTCATGCGATGCACACTAGTGGAGCTTATCGTCATCTGATAAAGGCCTTCCACTGGCTTACCAGTCCTCCTCTTTAAAAATTGACATTTGGTAATAAGAGAGATTATTTTACCTTCCGTTGTTTCAGTGACTAACACCGCCACTGACGCGATAACAACAGTATGTGTTGTGACGGCTCTGGAGAACCAAGACTTAGAACTCAACATCCCACCAGAACTGATACTCAGAGCTACATCTCGAATAATTTATCCAGCTCCCCGGCGGTGGGCCGCGTGCCTAGAATGAGTTCCCTCTGGATCGCTGGATCGTAACACTGAGTCTCTGAAAGAGGAAGCTGGCCGCTCTGTGATCCTTGGTTTTTGTGATGAGTTTTTTCACCCAGCTCACTGAGGAACTTTAGAGAACACATGCCCATGCTCCAAGGGTCTCTGACCCTTTTGGGATGAAGTTATAGCAAGGGGGAAGGCCCTCATATTTGCGGGTCTTCTGGGTCTCCCTGTAGCTGGCAGCTCCACCTTCTTCAGTTTCGGAGTATGGCAAGTAGGTGTCTGCCATTGTGGCAGCACAGGTGTAGTCCCAGGCAATCTGCTTTCCATCCTTCCAGGGTAGCATAGTGGCTCCATCAAGACGCTTTTGACTTCCGTCAGACCTCTGTGCTTGGAGTTCCCGTTGAGCTAGGCAACGTGTTGTGGCGAGGCTTCTCTTTATGATGTCGATGATCTCATGTGTAGCATACTTTCCTTCTGATGTGTAAAACACGAGACCATGAAGTCCAAATTGATCAGCCGTCGCTCTGCCGCAAATACACCTATGTTCGGTGAGTATGGGGGCGGCTAGGCGAAGAGCAACAGAAATCCGAATGGCCTGTGGGTCGAATCAAGTGCCCATAGTGGAACTGGGAACAGCTAGAAGGAAATCTCCTGAATGCAGTACCTTCACCGCTGGAGACAAGCTTTGTCCTTTCCTGAAGCGTTGGTGAGCGTTGTGTTGGCGATATTTTCCATGATCGCTTTGTCCCAGTGGGACTGTTTGTGCTCTTTGGGAGGAGCTGGTCTACTGGAGGAGTCGGCAAGGGTGTCCCACTACACCGCTGCTTCAATGAACCTTGGGTCTTGAGCTCCTACCACACCTCTCAAGCGTTCGGGTACAATCTCCTTGACTAGTCCACTGGAAGCCAAACACGAAGACAGGGAAAGGTTTATGTACCCCTATACCTCCCAGTTGCACTGATCCCATTGCTGATCTTCCAATGACAGATTCAGTGCCTTCTTATAGATTGATTTCAGGATTGATTCATATTCGTTGAGTGTTGGGTTGTCAGAAGAGGGTGCACACCTCAGGTTGGCAGAGTAAGACACCTTGTAATGAGGTACAGGGTATCCCGGGCATCGAGATCTCTTATTCTCTCCTCCAGTCTCTTCAGGTCATTCAGTTTGTCCTTGAGGACTGTGTCGATGGCCCAATTACCCAGCGGTGCTCCCAGAAGGGTGCTCCTGGCTGGAGTGGTAGTAGAGACTTCAGGGAAGAGTGTTCGCACAGCACTGATTATTTCCTGGTTCGTTGTGATGATTTCACACTTGGAGGGATTGAGGATGAGTCCCAAGGCTTCTCCCTGTGTCTTCATCAGTCGTGGGTCCTCTAGCAGGGACTCTTCAGTACCCGCCAGAGTCCCATCATCCAGGTACCAGATGTTGAGTTCGATGAGCAGGCTTGAAGTTAGTTCTCTTACTGCCAAGCAGAAGAGAAGTGGAGCGAGTGGGTCACCCTGCTGAACACCCTCTGATGGGGGAATTTCATGTTCGCCAAACAAAAGAATTGAGGGTTTGCTG